>NW_027465198.1:0-37169 GCF_043290135.1 Rhipicephalus microplus | reverse complement strand
CCTTCTCTAAACTACTACAACCTGAGCTAGAGTAGTCTGGTGAACTGAGGGGGAAAACATCAGGCACTCACCGCATCGATGTCGCTGACGCGGCCGATCCCACCGCTGCCACCACTGTTGAGAAACGGACCGATCCCGCCGCTTCCACCACTGTTGAGAATTCTGCCTCCGTGGATCCCACCGCTGACCTCCACTGTTGCGAACGACGGGCCGATCCCGCCGAAGCCACCACTGTTGCGTAGCGTATGTTTATCAGCTCGCGACTGCTTCTGCGCAGAGCTGATAAGACGAGCGGACGAGACGATGGTGAGTTAAACAAGGTTTATGTACAGCATATATACAGAAGCGTTACAATTTCGGCACTGGGGCCGACAGAGACTCGAAAAGCCGAGCTCTTCTCTCCTAACACATAGGTCAGCTTTTCGCCTAAAACCGCCGACTCACACACATGCCGGCTCTCCGACACGGGGCCTCCTCTCACTCACATAGGACCGCCGATCGCGACGCGCCGCAGGGCTTCTTTTATTTACACAGGGGTCCAACCAAAATGTCCAATCAGAGGCGCCGCTTTGTCGTCAGGGCAGACTCCTCCAATGGGCGCGCCGCGCCATGCGTCAGACCACCAGGCACGCGGCCGCCGGCTCGCTGTCACGTGCGCCGCTGACTCACTGCACCTGGGCCAGAGGGCGCCGCGCGTGTTCACGCCGTTGAGATGTTCGCGTCGGGCGGGTTGCGGCTGGCCTTGACCCAGATTGCCTTTTTCCGAGGCACGGACGTTTGACGAGGACTCGCTGGCATAAACAGCAGCAGCTCGGGCTCGCCGCCAAGACTGCGGTGAGAGCTCGCGAGGCAGAAGCGAAGTGGGCTCGTCGACAAACGGACGCTGCCGTCCGAGTCCGTGCCACCGACTCTACACATGATGTCGCGTTACGCTCGCTACCGGTGCATTTTATGTCCCAATTGCATCAAGGACCCTTGTCTAGACAACGCGCTGCCTTGAGGCAGTAGCGTCGCCACGAGCCCTCGTCTCTTTTGTCAGGTTTTTATATGATGTTGATTGAACATATGTACAAAGAATCCACGGTTTGCCGGATTAAACCTATGGAGCAAGCTCCCTCATCATCAATCACGTTGTGGATATGTGTGGATTTTTTTTCGTCCACTTTAATTGTGGCAGCTAGCGAAAGAAACAACAAATGATGTCACCTGTAATTCTCTTGGCATTTTTATCAGTTGTGTTTAACTAAGAAACGGGCCCCTCGATTCGGCTTTTCTTTCTTCATACTTCAGTAGCGAGGGCTTGGTCCAGGGCAGGCTTGATGCCTTAGATCGAGAGGTCATTGGCCAGCCTCCACCCCACCACTTTGTCCGAAGAACACGTGCCACGTGACACCATCCAGCAAAAAATAGACAAATAAATAAAAACTAAAAAATTGATTGTTCCGCTAGTTACACATTCGGCGCCTAGCCTACGAATGGCGCTGGCTAACACTCCCACAGGTATAACCACACATACATACACCATACAAAGTGGACAAAAGACGAAAATGAAATTTCTTTTCTACAGAGATTCTAGGATTATCATAAACGACCAATGTTACGCGCACAGACGTTCGTTTCCTTGTGGCACGGTTGAGACAAGTGTTGCATTTGGAATGAACCCGGAATCATAAAACATTTTCGTGACCCCGGAATGGAATGGGAATGGAACGGCGGCAAAGCTTGGAGGAATCAAATGGGAATGAAATTACGTCTCCTTCCGAAAATTGAGCACAGTTTCGTCGACGTACTGGTTTTAAAAACTGAAACAAAGTCAGATCCTGGAATGTAAACAATAAAGCAGTAATTTAAAAAGGCTTGACTGATTACACACATAGTACATTTATAAGCAACGTACCTACTAAAATTCTGCCCTAATACAGCATGCATTTTTTATTACCTATTCATTCGTTCGCTTGTCCATTTTTATCAGCCGCCGGCGTACCTATTGCCGTCACGTCAACTGCAGCGCGCACGCACCGTTTACCGTTGTCGCTCAGCATTCTTGAATCGATCTTTCGTACACATTTCAGAGGCGTACTCCTGAAACGTGGACCTTTGGCGTCGGTTCCTCGTGTTGGCCCTCCGGACGTGTCGCGCATATTTTCACTGCGCAGGGGGGCGCCATCTATGGCGAGCTAGCCGATTTCTCAGCTTCTATCGTTACTTTCAACGCTCGACCCGGTCTAAGCTGACCGACGATACCGAATTTCGCGCTATACCGCAATGCGGGCGGACTCTTTTACGCCCGGTCATCAATTTTTTACGGCCCTTTGGTCCCATCACCGTTGACCATTCATTTTTTTTCTTCTTTCCCTCGAACGCACGGTCTCAGGTTCAGGTTACAGAGCTGACTCGGAAGAACGCTTCTTTTGTAAAAAAGATAATGTCACTTCTTTTGAACATTTCTATACCCTAGTAGTGTGTGTGTGTGTGTGTGTGAGGGAACGAGTGCATACTTAAGGCTCGTTTTTACGCGTTTTGACACAATATTAATGAGATCTAACAGACAATAATGTAAAGGAAAGTATAGGAGAAGTTATTAGACCAAATTGTAATGTAAATTAAGAAAGAAAGTGGTGAAAGATAATCTTGCCAAGGGCAGTAACAATTCATATATATATATAATATATAATCTATATATAGGTATATATTTAAATATTATATATATATATATATATATATATATATATTGCGCGGTACAACGCGAATAAAACACAGATACACCTTGGGACGACTAAAGCAGCGTGTCCTCAACAGCTCAGTCACAAGATAGTCTTTTTCAGCCTCGAGAGAAGCTAGAGGCCCACTCCTCGTGCCCACTAAATGCCCATCATCGTTATCGTCCACATGTACACACGCGTCAATATATATATATATATATATATATATATATATATATATATATATATATATAATATATATAGTATATAAATATATATATATATATATATATATATATATATATATATATACATCCAATAGTTGAACTCAAGTCCTTGCTGCGAATAGTCCATATCCACTTTGATATTTCTGAAAAACGGCCACTGGTAATCACCGCGGGGCACTGAAATGTGGCCAATTTAGCAGGCCAAACCGACGCACCGTATAGAGCCATCCACCAGTCACTTGGACAACACCCTCAATGACGACACTTTCTTTCGCCCGTTATCAACCGTCAGTCTGGATACTTTGTTTTGTGGCAGCGTTTTCTGTGGCCGCTTATTGATCGCGGCCTATCCTCCTCCACGATGCGAGAAAATGCATTCGCACTTAAAAAAATGATCGGCGCAGCTCAACCCACAAGTGACCGTTGTCAGGGGCCGCAGCCTAAGGGTGGTTAACCCCCCCCACACACACACACACAGACACACGCACTGAATTTCTTGCTTGCGTACGTAAAATACACACACGCACACATACGAATAAACACACGCAGCCGAACTTATGTAGATAAAGTAGAGTTACCCAGCCCCCCCCCCCTCAAAAAAAAAAAAAAAGAGAAAGAAGCTTTGTGTACGCGTCTCACTATTGTGAGTAGACGCATTTTTGCGTAGCGATCGATTTTCTTTTGCCATTTTTTGGGGCGCTGAGTTGTGATAAAGATACGATGGAAGTCCGACAGCAGGCTACTTGGGCCAGCCTTCTCGTAGGAAACGGACAATTGATTTTGTTCTTTTCAGTGCCAAATGCGGAAGACCACTAAAAGGTTTGGGAGAAGACAGACAGAAAAGCTTTAATTAGCAAGCGTCTTAGGGCCTTCCCGGGTCCCTGGACCACCACGCGGTCCCACACCCCGCCTACACGGTCATGCCTGTCGCCGCAATGACATCGGCTGTTCTAGTCACCGCAGCAAGCTGCAACGCCCGGTCCCAGACGATAGCAGGACCTCCCAGTTCTCCCAGCTTGAGATGGCGGGCTGTCCCTCTGGAAAGGATCAGCAGGGCAGTTAAATAGGATACGGTAAAGGGTGGCGTGAGGTTTGCCGCGGAGGGTACATTTCGGGAAATGCAACAGTAGTGGGACAGCAGCTGAGGGAAGAAAGAAGAGTGCTAGTCTGGAGACTTCTCCATAGGATTTCTTGGAAGTGCGTAAGAGAGAGATTTGGAGGAGGGTAGATCCGACTGTTCCAAACGGGGTGAGCTAGGAAGGAAGGCAAACCTCTAGCCGAGATATCTGCGGTGTTCAAAAATCACTTTGCCGAACATCTTCTTATTCACAATTACACACATAGAATAAGCGGTACAGAAGTGAAAATCCACAGGGAAATTGCCCAGCTCATGCTGCAGGTGCGGTGTCCAAGAGCTTCAAATTGTGTGAAACTCTGTGCAGCGCCAGTGCTGTTACCAGACCTATCTACATACCGTCCAAAAGCAGTTGTGAAGCTAAGACCAAGAGAAAGTTACGGTGTTCTTCAGTCTAAATCAGCAAAGAAAGTGAAGTTGTCTCGCCAATGTGAGGAAGCTATAGTAAGGAGGGGGGGTCCATATATACCATTTCTGCATTAGCATATCCATCACTGCGGTTGTCTTGGCACTGTGTTAGAATTAGGTGCCGACGTAAATTTGGCTTTGCATATATATGTGCGTTAAATTATTTTTTACATCCTCATGACTTTTTAATGCAGTACATCGGAAGTAGGCAGCATGCCTGGTGTACTGCATTAGTGATAATTACTTGTGATTTCTAGAAAGCAATCTCGGTTCGACATTTTCTTTGATTTGTTTACATTAATAATGGGCTCCATATTTTACAAAACACCCTCTGGCTTCTACTGTTATTTTCACCTACCAAGAATTTCCGCTTACAGCCAAAGAGCCAACACCGCAATTTAGGAAAAACGAGTTTTTTGACGCTATCACCTCAAAGGATTTCATGCGTCCTATCACGACAAACTTTCTCACTGTTTGTGACAACACGCCCTTTCATTAGTACTATTTTCTTCCATTACAATGAAGTGCATGATTGTAATGCTTTTTTTTTTTGCAAGTAATTACAGAAATGCATGTGCGAATTTTGCCGTCAAGTTGAAAGTGACCAGTACTGTCCTGTAAATTATTGATGCAGTTCAGTATGCTCACAACAAAATAAAAAGCCTGTGGCGTTGTTCTGTAGGCTATACCGGTTTCATCGCAGGACATATCCACAGCAGCATCTCGCGGTAGCCACTGCAATGCCAGTGGCAGCAGCCTACGCACCTCACAAGAAGCCCAACGCTTTTGCCACTACACAGGCGTTGTAGTACACTATAGTTAAACTAGCAGACACTTATGATCTCTAGCAAAAGCTTGGCATTACTAGCATAGCTTAGCCATGTCCAACAGGAATCTCCCTAAGGGTTACAGCCTACTGTCACTGGTGTGAGCTAGGCACAATTTTTTCTTGTGCATTGGCACACCAGAGACAGGCTATTGTTGCATTTGCTTTATTTCAATACTCAACAATAGACCAAAGTTACAGCTTGAGACATTCATCACTAAGCAAGTTTTATTTTTATAGCATAATATAACAAAAGAAGAGTACAGCAAAAAAGACTAGGTCAACGAGAAGATGTCAGCAATTCACACAACGTCCTGATTATTTTATCATTAGGCTCAACTTTGTGCGAGCCTTAGCAGTGCACACTTATGCACTTTTTCAACATAAACAGAATACTTTTTCCCGATATCTCTTACCAAAGCTACCAAAAAAATGAAAACATAATTGAACTAAATCTAAAACGCTGCATAGTAGGACATTTGACTGACTAGTACATTCAGAGAGTCAAATGTGCACAGACTATTCTAACGAGCCTAAAATAACAGTGAACTTCTAAGTGACATTTTTTTAAACTGCAAATGCAATGAATAACTGTACACATTGTAATAATTACAACAAAAATAATTATTTATGCTGTAATTAATAATCACCAGTTCGAAACTGAAAAAGCAAATGGAGCTTAAGTGACTGAACCTTCTTGAGTGGCAGCTCCCACAAGCGCAAGCAACAGATTTCCCTCTAGTACGATATTGTAGAACTCCATAGGAAAGAATGCTTGTTAACTTGCAATGCATGTTGCTGGCACTTGTCTGTACCATTGCCAAAGCGTGAAGTGGAAGCAAGCGACACCATTGCAGGTGGGAACGTAGTCATGTGGTACTTGTCACATATTGCGGGCTTTCTTTACCAGTTGGAAAAAAATAAGCACACAATTTGTTCATTTCCGAAAATAGCAGTTAGAGGTCATTCAAACATGCCTACATGTGACATATTGATTAATGAGTAGTTCTCAGGTTAAAACAATACTAATTAACCAACCCTCATCAATGAACAAGTTTGTAGTAGTTACTCCGGGGTGCTGGGCAAAATATGCAATAGGTTTGATCAGCATAACACCAATCCTCTTCTCTCGCATTTTGCTGCATCACGACTCGACCATTACATTTCTTTTTTTTTTTTTTGAATGTCTAATCCAGTCGCCATACTTCAGCTGGAAACGATGAACCAGGGTTAAACTACTTTGCAGTAAAAGTAGATTCTCACACACAACTCATTTGAGGTTCTAATTCACGTCTTTTGTCACATCTGTTGTACCCTAACAGGGCTGAAGCAGATTAACATTAAAGTGAATTCGTCTTTATTCACTCAGTATTTCCACTGACATTATATATAACGCTTTCAACAAGTACGAGCGCTACTTAAAGGTGCAAATGCCTTGAGTCCATCTTCGAATTCATAACACGGAGACCAACTGCGACACAGTATCTCCACGTATTCCAGCTCCTCCGGGCTGAAGCCTTCAACAAACGGCAACTCAGTGCCCGACGGTGCAACAGCCAGTGCCTCGATCGCCTTGCGGATCAGGATACGAGGAACTGGCTCCAGAGACCGCTCGATGGCCAAGCGCTGACGCATCCTGCTCACCAGGCGCTCCTCGCTGGCACTGCCATCGGTCCCCAGTGCACGCATCATGTTGCTGCTCAAGAATGCAAGTCAACAACGCCATTACACACTGCGATACACATTGAATGTATGCATGCATATCTAACTGAGCTATTCATTCACACAAGGCGCCCTGGTATCAAAATTCGGACATGCCTTAGACTACAAATGCATAGGTGCATTGATTGTGGTTGCCACCTGTATGTGAAAAAGACGAACTAATAAATGGCAATTTGACACGATAGCGTTACAGAGCTCGCTTTGCCGAAGTTTTGGTTGATGCCAGCATCACTGGTTGTAAGAGACAAATATGCATTGTTCACAAGCTGAAATTCGAGACAGATGCAAATACTAAACGACAGACAAAAGGTTCACTCTGGGTGATAATCGAACTCGAGCCTCCTGCGTGGCAGGCAAGCAGATGTTCTACCACACGAAGGTATGCCAGAGCTTGAAACTGCTTCGCTTCATATAGGCACTGGGTGCGGGGCGAGTTTGGACTGGCGGCGCCTCTGTCGGTGTAACGGCGAACTACTAATGGCATGTAGGTCGCAAAACGGGTGCGTTCGCTTGCTGCAGGGGTGCGGCGTTGTATGTTACTTCAATTTCAGTGAGCTGCAGTTGCTTGCGTCGTGTGCTGCCGAAATCCACAAGAAGTGTACAATGAGTGAAAGGTACATCGTCTTATAATATTAAAGTCCACAAAGCACTGAAGAAAAAAAAAAGAATACGGGAGTGGGCATGCAAGAACTACAACGGAGGAACAACTGCAATCGTGCGAAGCATACAGTAAAGAAAGACGAGAAGGAATGGGAGATGTACACTCTCTTTTGTCAATATTACAAGGCAGTGTTAATGTGTAGACAGAATGGCAAAGTGTTAGGAAGGATTCATTTGATCCCACGCATTGCAGGTCGATCTTATGTGAAGCAGCCAGTGAGTCTATTCTGCATTTTTTTTAGCTTTGAGTCAAGTGTAACGAAGTGCATCAACATGTTTTTGTAAATGGAATAGTTGTGTGGATATAGTGGGCTTGCCAGCCAGGCTGATTCGATTGTTGTTTCAAGGTTAACTGATATGGTCTGGCATATTGTCAGGAAGAGAAGTCATTTTTATTGAAACGAAGTGCACGCTACGATGCAAGTCATATTTCGTGTGTGATGCGGTGAACATCGAACATAGCTGCTACATTCAACAGAGGTTGCTCCGGGGTCAACCAATGCCTGATAATAGCTTTCAAAGTCATAAAAGCACATATGTAATGTTAACCCGATGGTTATAAAGCACAGCCAAACATACTGCAACTGAAATTGGCATTAAGCCGACATGACATCTGTATCACAGCATTAGATGTACATAGGTAATGTTAATTACCTTGTAATACAATTAGAAAACCAGGACTGCAATCACTTTTGACGCTAGTTACACCGACATTTTCTTGCACATACATGTGCTATATGGTCTTTTTAAAAGAGGTTTTCAACACCTGACTAGGCTCTTTTGTAGAATGATTGATTGCCACTAAAATGCCTGGATGCGGTTCCTTCTGGTATCCTGATTTCTATGCTTTGCATACCTCAGGTCATCACGGCTGACCACGCATTTTTCTTGAAGCGCACCCATTCAAGCTACAATGTGTGATGCCACTTCTGGGTACATAAAAACTGTGAATCACCTGTGGTTCATTTAAGCATCCCGCGTTTGTGTATATGCCATCATGTTTGTCACAATCTCGTAACCACCTATGCATTGGTTAATACTAATTAGCTTGAGGGGGTGACAAGATCGCGTATATTGACTTCGGCATCTAGATAGATAGACAGATAGATAGACACAGAAATAGAAACACTCCAAGTGTCTTTGGTTCACTAAAAAGTGCTGCACGTCTTCAAGGGAAGTAGAAATGGTGCTATATCACATCGCAGCTTCTCTCGTTGAGCCTCATCTGCGGACGCACTTGCAACGCAATTGGCTTTCGTTGTTCCCTTTATATTCCGTGACTTCACGCATGTGGCCTGCTTCATGCAAGTAGCAACCTTTTCATGGAGTAGACACTCAAATATTTGTGTACCCACTGGTCAAGCCTTGAAAGCCGCAGCTAAATATAACTGGTATAGTCATGAGTGCATTTGAGCTATCAGGACTCTCGAGCAGCCTAGAACAGCAATGTTGGCATTTAAAAAGCAAATTTGTTTATTTTACAGTATTTTGCCAATCAGGCCCATCTTATTTGCAGTCCCAAAAGGGACGAGGCATCGTGGCCCTTCTGATCCGTTTCCGTATGTAAACAAATGCCTAAAAGCACAGCACCATGCCCAAAAGCTGAGTCGATGTTCGAACAGTGCTCCCCGGTGCGAAGACCTGAATGGGACACGTGTCATTTTATCTAGACGACTTGGCGACCACTGAACGTTGTCCCAACCACAAACAACTGTGCGAGAGACTCCCAAAAGCCCGACAGGCACCATTATTTGAAGACATGTTCGACAGTCGTACACTTTGCACAGTGTAAAAAAAAAAAAATGCTGTTGCTGCGTCTTTTCTTTGCCTTGGGCGATTGTTGAAAATGAAAAGCTGCTGCTACTATACGAATACGATGCGGAAAGTAGCAGAGCCTTCTCCGTGTCGTCTGCTTCACATGCCAGCGCTGTTCTTGCCAACACTCGCGGCGCTTTTCAGGAGGAGAGCAGCTGGCGACGTACGACGGCCGCCCGGTATCTATAGAGAATGCTAGAAGAATGTTATATAGTAGGTGAAGTTTCCTTGAATCATGTAATATTGCCTGGAAGAATAGTAGAATATCACTAATCGCTAAGCATGTGAACTGTGCAATGAGTGACCATGTGTTTAAACATAGCTGTGTAACAGGGCTATAGCCAGGAATATTTTAAAGGGGAGGGGGAGGGAGGGCACCTGATGAAGGTATTGAAAAACAGCTATTTTTTTAATTGATGACCTCGGTAAAACTCGCACCTCCATCTGAATTCTACGAAGAAACAGCCCGTCCCCGCCCCCCCCTGGCTACAGGCCTAGCTGTTGGACAAGAACTTGATATCTCAGAATCAGTGTCCAGATTTCAGTACTTATAGAGATAAGTATCGATGTTTCCCAAAATCTCTCCACATATGATAGGAAGAGCGTTGACTTACAGTGGAGAAAAAAAAAGCTAAAAAAACTCACTAGTAAGTATAGTATATGGCGAGCGGAAAGTCGGGGAGGCAAAGAAGATTTAATGAATAGCAGAAACGGGACAAAAGCCTATTTGGGGTAACTACCGGAAAGGCAAAGGCGAAATTGGAGGGGAGACATTTTTGCTTTTTAAAAAGGCGGTGAGTTGCCTTACAACAAATAGTTACAAAGCCAGACTCGCCAAAGAAAAAAAAATTTTCGTGCTACGGGAAAGCTATAGGGACAATGGAGCATTATCCAACTAAATTAAAATAAATATTGTACACCAAGGTACTTAAGGTACTTGTGCTGCAAGTTCAAGGCTACGATATTCGAGCAAATAGGCTGTGGGAAGTAGAGTGTAATTGTTGGTGATTGACATTTATGAACGACATTTGATTTGTTACAAGTGCATTCAGAGACATCAGCCATGACGAACACAAGCAGTGACTGCATCAAGGTCATCATCAAGAAAAAAGGTGGCCAATGTCAACAATAATATTCCAATTTATGACCCCCTCATCAGGCATGAATTGTCTAATTTTAGATTATACACATTTAGCCACATCATTAAGAAAAAGTCAAGGACCCAGTATGGTGCCCTGGGAAACTTCAGAAGCTACAGAATCACAAGAACAGTTAGAGACATTAGTGCTGGTGTATTGTTGTTTATTAGGGCAATTCTTCAAGTGTGTTGGTTTAATTATAAGCCTTTGATAAGGAATACAATCAAAGCTTTAGAGTAATCTAGAAACACCATGTTGACATGATGATGCCAAATGGATAATTGTAAGCTATAAACAAAGACACGCAAGTTAAAAACCGAAAACGACTATAAAAATGTTCAAATTAAGCAGAGTTAACATTAGCAAGTGAATGCTAAAGTGAAGAGATGTAGCACCACACACACAGGCGGAACTCACAGAAACCACCTCCGAACTTGTCATTCCGAATTAGGTGCCACTATATGTTTAATGCAGGTGGTTCCGTAAATCAGATTCATTAAACTCTAACAGCAAACAGAATTAATTGATCAATCAGTGATACACCAGAAACAAGTACTGACATGCCTTCATATGAACAGTATGCCTTAATGTCCAAATCAGTTTTTTGCATTTGCTTGAGCTTCTGTTGCCAATCCATGAACACAGTTTGCAGCCTGCCCAAGGGATACAGTGCAGCGGCCGAATTCTCATCTGCTGAGAAACGCCACTGTCTCGTTGATTTGCACCTCTGGTAAATTTGGTCTGGTTTCGCAATGTATTGTTACATGGAAGTAACAGCAGACAGTCTGAAGCCACAATTACAGCTCACAAACGTCAAGCTCTTCACTTCCAGTCTGAGGCGCATTTAAGGGTATGCACCACTTATGCCCTATTACCGTCGGCCAAAATCGTGCCACACAACTCCCGGCGCCATGGCGACCACTGAACGTTGTCCCAACCACAAACAACTGTGCGAGAGACTCCCAAAAGCCCGACAGGCACCATTATTTGAAGACATGTTCGACAGTCGTACACTTTGCACAGTGTAAAAAAAAAAAAATGCTGTTGCTGCGTCTTTTCTTTGCCTTGGGCGATTGTTGAAAATGAAAAGCTGCTGCTACTATACGAATACGATGCGGAAAGTAGCAGAGCCTTCTCCGTGTCGTCTGCTTCACATGCCAGCGCTGTTCTTGCCAACACTCGCGGCGCTTTTCAGGAGGAGAGCAGCTGGCGACGTACGACGGCCGCCCGGTATCTATAGAGAATGCTAGAAGAATGTTATATAGTAGGTGAAGTTTCCTTGAATCATGTAATATTGCCTGGAAGAATAGTAGAATATCACTAATCGCTAAGCATGTGAACTGTGCAATGAGTGACCATGTGTTTAAACATAGCTGTGTAACAGGGCTATAGCCAGGAATATTTTAAAGGGGAGGGGGAGGGAGGGCACCTGATGAAGGTATTGAAAAACAGCTATTTTTTTAATTGATGACCTCGGTAAAACTCGCACCTCCATCTGAATTCTACGAAGAAACAGCCCGTCCCCGCCCCCCCTGGCTACAGGCCTAGCTGTTGGACAAGAACTTGATATCTCAGAATCAGTGTCCAGATTTCAGTACTTATAGAGATAAGTATCGATGTTTCCCAAAATCTCTCCACATATGATAGGAAGAGCGTTGACTTACAGTGGAGAAAAAAAAAGCTAAAAAACTCACTAGTAAGTATAGTATATGGCGAGCGGAAAGTCGGGGAGGCAAAGAAGATTTAATGAATAGCAGAAACGGGACAAAAGCCTATTTGGGGTAACTACCGGAAAGGCAAAGGCGAAATTGGAGGGGAGACATTTTTGCTTTTTAAAAAGGCGGTGAGTTGCCTTACAACAAATAGTTACAAAGCCAGACTCGCCAAAGAAAAAAAAATTTTCGTGCTACGGGAAAGCTATAGGGACAATGGAGCATTATCCAACTAAATTAAAATAAATATTGTACACCAAGGTACTTAAGGTACTTGTGCTGCAAGTTCAAGGCTACGATATTCGAGCAAATAGGCTGTGGGAAGTAGAGTGTAATTGTTGGTGATTGACATTTATGAACGACATTTGATTTGTTACAAGTGCATTCAGAGACATCAGCCATGACGAACACAAGCAGTGACTGCATCAAGGTCATCATCAAGAAAAAAGGTGGCCAATGTCAACAATAATATTCCAATTTATGACCCCCTCATCAGGCATGAATTGTCTAATTTTAGATTATACACATTTAGCCACATCATTAAGAAAAAGTCAAGGACCCAGTATGGTGCCCTGGGAAACTTCAGAAGCTACAGAATCACAAGAACAGTTAGAGACATTAGTGCTGGTGTATTGTTGTTTATTAGGGCAATTCTTCAAGTGTGTTGGTTTAATTATAAGCCTTTGATAAGGAATACAATCAAAGCTTTAGAGTAATCTAGAAACACCATGTTGACATGATGATGCCAAATGGATAATTGTCAGCTATAAACAAAGACACGCAAGTTAAAAACCGAAAACGACTATAAAAATGTTCAAATTAAGCAGAGTTAACATTAGCAAGTGAATGCTAAAGTGAAGAGATGTAGCACCACACACACAGGCGGAACTCACAGAAACCACCTCCGAACTTGTCATTCCGAATTAGGTGCCACTATATGTTTAATGCAGGTGGTTCCGTAAATCAGATTCATTAAACTCTAACAGCAAACAGAATTAATTGATCAATCAGTGATACACCAGAAACAAGTACTGACATGCCTTCATATGAACAGTATGCCTTAATGTCCAAATCAGTTTTTTGCATTTGCTTGAGCTTCTGTTGCCAATCCATGAACACAGTTTGCAGCCTGCCCAAGGGATACAGTGCAGCGGCCGAATTCTCATCTGCTGAGAAACGCCACTGTCTCGTTGATTTGCACCTCTGGTAAATTTGGTCTGGTTTCGCAATGTATTGTTACATGGAAGTAACAGCAGACAGTCTGAAGCCACAATTACAGCTCACAAACGTCAAGCTCTTCACTTCCAGTCTGAGGCGCATTTAAGGGTATGCACCACTTATGCCCTATTACCGTCGGCCAAAATCGTGCCACACAACTCCCGGCGCCAAAAGCGCAGACGCGGCGTGCCTACGGTGCCACAGCAGGAGGAGTGTGGCAACGCTCGAGCCTTGAACAATAATGAACACAATAATATTGTGATCACTCTGGGATGACTTCTGCGAGGAGCAATGAAAAGTAGGGCAGCCCAGTTTGAATTAACCGTTGCAGATGCAGAGGTGTAAGAACTATAGGGAGTTTCCCCCAAAGAAATACACAAGGCTGTGTCGGGACCAGGACGGACATTCAAATCAACTGTAAGTTCATATTAATTAACTGTGTCCGAATCACCGAGCTTTTACCATATACATTTTTTTTTTTCATTTCTACAATGGGTGCCAATGCATGATTCTTCAAATAATCTAGCTCAGCAAAATTTTGACACCTAGATATGCAATTTATACTGCTTTTTCGCTGTGTCTGTATGATGATACCAATTAACATACATCGCAAGACAGGGCATGCAAGTGAACAGAAATCACAGGCTCGTGTTGAACGTACCGACAGAGCGCACTGATCTCCTGGTTTCGGTTGAAGAGGCTTTTGTTGAGAACACAGAGCTCACGGCCAATGGCCGACGAGTCGGGGACCAGCGCGTAGGCGCTCGCCCGCTGCAGCTCGGCTGCCTCCTCGAACTCGCCGAGCATGCGCAGCCCCACTGCACACCGGTAAAGTGCCTTGGCATAGTTGGGGTTCCGCTGCAGGGCTCTGCGTGCACAGGCCACTGCCTGCGTGATGACACACAACCAGCTGGTTCATCACTTGAAAGACTTAGTGCAAAGAGAACTACACTTTATTATGGTATTTTGCATTATCAACAATAAACTGCAGTTGGATGCGTGCATTAGCAGCTAGCGCTAGTCCTGTGCTTTCGCACTGTCCCTGTTCCTTTGTGCTACAGTTTATCATGCTTCTCGTAAATGCAGTTTAATGCATGCTAACAAGGACATCTGCACAGCTTTACAATGACCCAACAAAGTTGAGCTAACTGCACAGTATTTGTCACAAAAGAAAAGTAGGTGTGCTAACACAGACACAACATCTCAGTACAATACAAATGCCAACTGTTGACTGAAAAGGTGCACTTGTGAACAGCAGGAAAGTAATCACAGGAGCTTGTCTGAGCACGGGTAACGAAGCGAAAGTTTTCAGTTGTTTTCATCAAGGGAAAGGCCGACCCCTCAGGATTCTACGAAATGTGGCACAGTCAAACTTCATTACAACACAGCATTAGGACCATAAATTAGTTTTTTGTATCAGATATTCTTTGCAATGGCAGAGATAAAAACTCAGCATCAATAAACTGACAATCTCAATCGTGCGAGGCTCCTCGACGCAAAAACATATCATTCTAGGCTTCATAAATCAACTATAAATGAGGCCATCCTTACCCATCTCCTTGTGACATTTGATACATCAGTTCATATGATGGCACAATCAAATTCACTTGTTTTTTTTTTTTTTTACACGGAACTCATTAATTTTTTTCTCTGAATAATCCTGTTTCTTCAACTTTTTCAAACGATAAAAAAAAATTTTGTTCCGCTTTTTATGCGACATCTCAAACGTTGAGCTTTGCATGAACCAATTATTTCTTCGTTACACCTAATATAACAGTCACCCTCACATTTTCGGCTTTGTTAAAAAAAAGATTAAATATCTATTCAAGTGAAGTGTGGCCAACACAAGTGCATATTAAGTTCACTGAAGCCAATAATTTGCTAGATGAGTATGCATTGTATCAAACTTTCACTGTACATGGTACGTACAAGCGCACCTTTGAAATTTAATTGCAACATATTTTTAATAGCCGCTATAGCTTCCTACTGTGCCCTGACATGAGAGCTTCTAGACAGATGCTCGCATAAGATTTTGTTGAGTTTACACGGCTGCTTCACTTTGTGGCCCCATCGGTAAAGCACAAACGGCCATTCTGCATGTTTTTGTACTTCACGTCATCCCAGCTAGCCACACTGCTGCATGGAGCCACCATAATTAGACAGATGTGCCTGATGTCGTGCCAACATTGATTTCAGTAGGTACCCCACACAACAAGCGACTTTAATATCAAGATAATATATCTGATCGACACTTCCCGAGCTTCACACTTGCCGCGCTGTTTCTGCATACAGCACGTTTGAATATGAAAGTAAATCCAACTTGAAAAATTGCTGTTAGTATTTCTTAAGTGTAACCTGCACATCACCACTGACATATGCATGCCAGATTAACAGGTGGCACCCTTTACCTGTACACATGTTTTGTGTCTACTTTCTCTTCTGCCTCAGCGCGCTTTTCTGGTTGACTGTCGGCACTTGAGTTGTGCTCAGCTCTCCTCTAGCAACCGTGTTTGCATAGCCGCCTTTCAAGTGTGTTCTGAAATGCATGCATTGTTGGTTTCTTTCTCTCTCCGACACTCTTGTTCCCCTGTCCGTAATTATTGTAACAAGCTGGACGTAGTCTATTTAACTACCTAGTACTCGCCAGTATGCTCCAATGATCACAGAAAATTAGCAACGTTTATGCAAATTGCAGATTGCAGACATGTCCAGTCTTCTTCCTCCTCTTTTTTTCTTTTTTTAATGCAAAAATGCGTTGGTGCCAATTTATAAGATTTTTTGCAAAGATATAGCGTGATACGGAAGGTTTCACTTTTTGGTGCAATTTGGCACAGCCATCACCAGGCACACGACAGTGAAGGATGGAAACAGGAGGAGCACAGTTTCTGCTCTGCTTTCGTTTCTGCAAAACTTTCCAGCTTGAGATGAGAAACATACCAGTTTTGCGTTGCGCATGCGCAAGGCGCACTGTGCCTGGTTGGCATACAGCTTGACCAGCAGCTCATCCTTGCAGGTCATAGTCGTCTGCGTCCACTCCAGAGCTTTAGCGGCCTCTGCATAGCAGCGAGCTGCAGTTGCATAGTCAGCAGCCTCGTAGAAGCGGTTCCCGTTTCGGTGCTTGCGGCGGCACATCTGCACTCAAAAGGGGCAAACAGGCTGCCTCTCAAAAAAGTCTTCACTTGATTGACTGTTCAGCTATTATTAGTTTGTCATGCATATCCATCTCATTTATAACGAGGTGAAGGTGGTAGAGTGTCGGGTGCATTTTTCAAAGGTTGCAAGTGTGACCCCTGTAAGCAGCAAGTGATGTTTTGGTACACTTTTCTTTTTTTTTCATATTTAGATCACTTTCTATCAATGCCACCTACACTTTCCTTGGCATCTTTGTAGTTGGTTCTCATTAATATTGTGCCTACCAAAAAAAAAAAAAAACAAGCCTTTAAACTGACGCTTTTTTCCTCATTCATAGCGAGGGCAGACTTGATGCCTTCAGGTAGTAGGCGGGAGATTATTGGTCAGCTGCCAGTTTATAATACAGGCACATATGCTATAAAAGGAAAAGACGGCAACCACCCGTTTGTAGCTCGTTGTCACAAGAAAATTCGTACGGATTTCTCAGAAAGAAAAGCTCCTTGGTTGCCGAGAAATTCGTCCTGGTCCGGGATACGAACCCTAGATCAACGCCTTTCCGGGGCGGTCGCTCTCCCAAATGAGCTAACCAGGAAGCTAGCAATTGACAGGGCGAGGGCACTGACTGATGCTTCCCTTGTTTAAATGCACACATATTCTCGGTAATATTGTGTCAAACAAAGAAACTCGAGCCCTTAAATTTATACTTTTTGCCTCAAAATGAAGGTTGCTTGTTCATATTTACTTAAAGCATAAAGGCGGGCCCATTGGAACTTCGAACATGACTTTTCCAGAGATAAGCTTTAAAAAGCAAACATACAAGCCCTACTGTTCCCGAACAATCGACACCACAAACATGTACTACTGCTTACAGGTATGCAATGCTGTGCATGACTGTATTTCGCACTCTAGGTTTGTCATTGTGTTATATCATGTTGATTGAGTTAAAAATAGATGTGTCTTATACAGAGGTACATCTAAAATCATTTTTCCCAAGAAGGTCATGAAAAGTGAGGATACGTTTTACACACAAGAAAATACTGTAGAAGAAAATAGAAAGGATTGTGAAACCCCTTCTGTGTGGGTGTAGAGGGGTGCTAGCAGCTCTGATATATCCACTTTTGTAGGCTCGCACTTGCAAGCCTGCAGAAGTGAATGCACTAGAACCCTCTCACACAAAGGCCAGTGAATTGAATAGCTGCAAAAAAAAAAAAGTCTATTAAATTAAAGTCTATTAAATTCATCCTCAAAAGGCATGCGGATTTTAACATAACTTTACAGTATGCTTGATTAAGAAAATATATGTATTTCACCACTTTTTATTTTGATTACAAGTGAAGCACATCTGCATAATTTTCTTAAGTTCCTCCCCATCTCTTTCTGGAAAAATCATGATTGCCCAATAAGTGAACAAGCATGCTACACACATGGTGTGGTGCATGGCAATGACCTTACCTCATACACAATATCAAAGGAAAGCTGCCTGTAGTCTTCATGCTCCAAACAGTCCATGTCACCATCATACTCAACCTCAATGAAATTAAGCAGTGTTAACTCGTAGACCAGAGTGGCACGTGGTGGGATGCGAGGCTGGCAACCCATGTCCCCGAACCCGTATTTGGGCGACACTACCACACGACATTCTTCCCCTCGACGCATGCTCCGTACTGCCATTGCCAGACCGGGAATCGTCAGCTCGTCAAGACTGTGGTAGAAAGAAAGAGAGCATGGCATGTGACACCACCAACACAAGAGAACTCTTTTAGCCAAGCATCCATGAAGGCTATTATTTCCATCTTTGAGCCACCATTTCCATCACACGTTATACACACACGAAAAAAAAAACTACCACACATAACATAGACAGACTATGAAAACAATCCTTCACTGTCTCCTTGCGCTATTGAAGTCCTAACCTAACAGTCCCTCACCTTAGCATGGACACAAGGCTGGTCTCATCGAAGTTTGTTGCTATGTCTTGAGCTGAATCCCGTCTGCACAATGGACAAGGCGGCTACTTGAAGGGTAGGCACCACCATCGTAGCCTATTCTTATTGGTTTCTTTTTTTTGTTTGTTTCTAGCCCAGCGCTTGTGACACCTTCGTTGTCTGCTTCCAACCCTTGTAATGGCGCGCACTTTGAACCTTCACGCACGTCACTCATCACAAAAGCCCCCCTACATTGTGTTTTTTCATTTAAAAAAAACTGCTGACACGCGCGCAGTCTGTAAGTCGCTACACTGCAGTTGTGCACTTTTCTGTGTTTTTTGTCCTTTTTGCGCACTGATCGCAATGAGTATGTTCCAACTAGCCCAATTTGCTGCTTTACTTTCCTGCTATGATACCATTTAAGTGCACTATAAATGAGTGATATATCGCAGTCATAAGGGTGAGTTGGGCTAGTTGTTTGGGCTCATTTTGAAACAGCACAAAAGACAAAAGACACAGAAGAAGACTTTAATAGCGCATTTGGATCAGTGTTCACAAAAGAAACAGACATTTCATTTTACATGCCGACTTCCACTATCGAACTCTTGATGCCACCCATCACATTTTCCGTGTCTGGTATAATATCTATAATTAACAACCTAAAGCTGTCGTCCTCTGCGGGTGTAGACAATATTAACTCCAAATTCCTCAAAAACACTGTAGATGTCTGTGCCGAATATTTATGTTTATTGTTTTCGCAGTCACTTGTCACAGGCCAACTGCCCGACGATTGGAAAAAAGGGAAGGTCATTCCAGTCTTCAAAGCTGGTAACAAAAATTCGCCTCTAAATTATCGTCCCATCTCATTAACTTCAGTGCCTTGCAAAATCATGGAACACGTCATATTCACTCACATTATCAGTTTTCTTGACAAGGTTAATTTTTTTCATCCTGCACAACATGGCTTCCGAAAAGGGTTTTCATGCGAAACTCAACTAGCACTTTATGTTCATGACCTTCATTCCAATCTCGATAATAACCTTCAAACCGACGCCATATTTCTAGATTTCACCAAAGCATTTGATAAGGTACCTCACAAACGCCTGTTACTGAAACTCTCCCACTTAAACTTACATCCCGCAGTCTTAATCTGGATCCAAGAATTCTTACATAACCGTTCCCAATCTGTCCTTGTAAATGATCAGCTCTCCAACTTTATTCCAGTTACATCAGGTGTCCCTCAGGGTTCCGTCCTTGGCCCTTGTTATTTCTCATATATATTAATGACCTACCAACGAACTTAACTTGTAACATACGCATGTTTGCTGATGACTGCGTTTTGTACCACACAGTAACGAATGTATCTGATCAAATTAGCCTCCAAAGTGACATTAACCAAGTGCTGCGTTGGTGTGAACGGTGGCAAATGGAACTTAATCCTAACAAATGTAAACTTGTGTCGTTTCAGCGTCGCCATGACCTGCTCACCACTTCCTACGTAATCTCTAACACTCCTGTTCAACTTGTGCAATCCTACAAATACCTTGGCCTAACTTTGTGCAGTGACCTAACTTGGGCTGAGCACATCCGGACTATCATCGCAGCTGCTAATCGTACTCTCGGCTTCATAAAACGTCATCTGCGCAACACACCCCGCCATGTAAAATTATTAGCATATCAGTCCCTCGTAAGAAGCAAGCTTGAATATGCATCGTCAATTTGGAGCCCACAACACGCGTATCTCATTGCTGCACTCGAATCACTTCAAAACCGTGCTACTAGATTCATTCATTCCTCATATGCCTATAACATTAGCGTGTCATCTTTAAAAGAAGAAATTGGCCTGTCCCCTCTATCTTCCCGCCGCCGCATTGCCACCCTTTGCTTGTTTCATAAACTTTTTCACAGTCCACTTGCAATCGAACCTTACATTTCCCCCCCATTTCGCAGGTCATATCGCGTTGGCCATGTCTTTCAAGTTGCCCGTCAACGTTCCCGCACCGTTACTTTTGCTGCCTCATTTTTTCTTCGTGCAGCAAAAGACTGGAATGACCTACCCCACCATATTGCAGCAATCACCTGTCCATCAACATTTATGCATAGCGTCACAAGCCATTTTTCAAGCTAATTCATGGCTTTTTTTGTACGTTTTTTGTAACCCCACCCCTTATGTAATGTCCCCCTGGGGACCTTTAAGGTAATAAAATGAAATGAAATGAAATGAGACTCAATAATGAGAGCGCTGCACTCGTGTTGTTATGCCTTTTTCGAGTCTTTTGTGTTGTTTCAAAATATTGCAGTCACCTAATCCCTAGACAGGCAGTGGCTGTCACAAACATGTAGGCTACCATTACCATAATGATGTGCTTCATGGTACTGCACTTACCTGCACCGCTGTGGTTGGTTCCGCAACCAGGTTGAGTCGAATGGCTCACTTTCATTTCCACTGATGTAAGCATTGTAGTGTAGAATGACAACACAGTTTTCGGGTACCAATGGGCCTTTGCCTCTAAGAATCACCTGCACCAAGATCAAATACAGACAAAAGTATTTGTGACACAACGGCCAAACAGGTGCATACCGGCAACTGACCCACTGTCTAGAAAACAAGCCAGGCCTATGTAAAACCGGGCAGGTAACAACCCTGATTGCTACAGTATAAGAAATATTTATGATTTGAAGTGCATCAATATGTGAGAAGAACACTGCCAGAAAGTAGGGCCTAATGAAACTCAAAAATGAGAAGGAAGTGATCTTAAAATGCAAATAGCTTTTTTTGAAGATAGCTTAACTGCCTCTACAAATACCTGTGCCCCTTCCCCTCCACCCTCTTCCATGGGCTGGGTTCTTCTAGGGGAAAAGTGACAACCCCAGCAACAATTCAATGGGCTAAACTTGTTGAATTTACAGTGGACCAAGCACTCATGTCCTTCTTGTCTCTGAGTCGTCGTTCTGTTCTCGCGCTATAACTACCGTCTCGTTGGTGTGTTTGCACATATAACCTTAATTTCCTGGCTTTCCAGTTTTCGTTTACTCCTTCTCTCTCTTATGACCATATCTCTCGCTAAAACAATGCACACAAAAGATGACGACGACGGCTCTGGAACCGACACGTGGACTCGTCTTTGCCTTCCCTGGCACCACGTAACTCTCATCCTTCATAAAAAAAAGGGGAGGGATGAGAGGAAATGTGAAAATAGGGGATGGATAATTGAAATGAAGGCCTTTAATTTACACACCTCTCTTTTAGCACTCAATGGCTCTCTTCTCATCATCAGCCCCAGCAACAACAGAAACGCACGTGCTTCGCAATATGTTTTATAGCGTTATGGTACTTCACAAAACGATGATTCATGGCACAGTTGATTGATTGATATGTGGGGTTTAATGTCCCAAAACCACCATATAATTATGAGAGACGCCGTAGTGGAGGACTCCGGAAATTTCGACCACCTGGGGTTCTTTAACGTGCACCCAAATCTGAGCACACGGGCCTACATCATTTCCGCCTCCATCGGAAACGCAGCCGCCGCAGCTGGTATTCGAACCCGCAACCTGTGAGTCAGCAGCCGAGTACCTTAGCTACTAGACCACCTCGGCGGGGCTCATGGCACAGTTGGCGCTTCGAAACTGTACTTTATTAGGTCCACTACGCCAGCTTTCGTCGCGACTGCTGCACGTCTTCCACGCATGCCTATATTTTCTGTGTTTTTTTTTTTAGTCATTACTTTTGTTCAGTAGCACCGCGCGCGCAAATGCCTGTCAATGTCAACACGGACGCACTTTCGATCCCGGCACTGTTTGCGATGTCTAATGACGATTAGCATTTACTGAGCAAATCGATCGCGTGCAATCGGTCTAACAAGCGCCCGAGTTGACGAACGCTGATCGGCGTTCCTCTTTGTGTGGGCATGCAGTCGACAACGTACACAACTGCCGTTCATCGAGTAAATAAAGCTTGCCCAACCTGAGCAGTCGGTCGAGTTTGAGAAGCAGATGCTCGAGTTTTCATCACCGATATGCATTTGCGAATTCTGGTGGTGCACGGCGCAGTTGGTCCGGACACCGTGGTCCGGTTTGAGTGGCCGCCGACATTAGAACGCAAACTGGCGTTGATCGAGTAAATGCTTGTGAATCGCTCTTATTCGCGCAGCACGTAGAGCCAGAATACGATAAGAGTTACCTCATCGTCAAAGTAGCATGTCATGATAATTTAAAAGGCCATTTAAGTGCGCTTAAGTCGATTGATATGTGGGATTTAACGTCCCAAAACCACCATATGATTATGAGAGACGCCGTAGTGGAGGGCTCCGGAAATTTCGACCACCGGGGTTCTTTAACGTGCACCCAAATCTGAGTACACGGGCTTACAACATTTCCGCCTCCATCGGAAATGCAGCCGCCGCAGCTGGGATTTGAACCCGCGACCTGCGGGTCAGCAGCCGAGCGCCTTAGCCACTAGACCACCGCGGCGGGACAAGTGCGCTTAAGTCAACTAGGCGGGCAACGCTACTGGCGAACTGCTTCGCGCGAATAAGCGAAGCGCAACACATGCTATACCCACCTTTTTCTGCACGCCGCCGTCGTCGATCAAAGGCTCCATTGGTCTTGGAAAGGAAATTAAGCTACTATGCTGGCAGCAGCAAGTATTCAAGTACTTCAGACGGACGCCAAGTCAAGCGCACGACGTAAGCGCTCTCAAGTCGAGTGAGCGTCTGACAACTGCAGCAACTGCGCGCCGGTTTTTCTTCACGGCGATTGGTTCTTTCAAGCGTTGCCATTGGTGACGCGCAAATCCTCCGTATCATTTTTTGTTATTTTTTAATTGCGCTAGAAAGAAAAAGAAATGAAGAGAAAAGTGAACCGCGCAACTGTGTGCATCAAAGTGCAACACCTCAGCAGTGGTTCACAAACGAAGGGACGAGGGGGGGCATAAACGAGATAGGAAGAAAAGCAAAGATTGGGATACGGTTAGACAAATTCGTGGCTGTGTGCATCAAAGTGCAACACCTCAGCAGTGGTTCACAAACGAAGGGACGAGGGGGGGCATAAACGAGATAGGAAGAAAAGCAAAGATTGGGATACGGTTAGACAAATTCGTGGACGGGGCCCCGGTCGGCGAGCGGTCGTACAAGAGAGGACATCGCGCCATTTTTTGCCTTCGCTAGGCTGGTGCGGTTGCATGTGATTTTTGCTGCGCTGCGTGTGAGCCATGGTGCAAGCAATGAGCTAGGCTTAGTGAACACACCAATCTGGCCAGGTCTGGCGGCGCGCGCGCTCAGCGAGCGAGATCCCCCGATGCCGGCCGCGGGCGTTCATGCACTGCTGGCCCCAGAAGCATTTATCGTCAAGGGCGTAGCCAGAAACTTTTTTCAGGGAGGGGGTTCAACCACACATTGTGTGGGTTAATTCGTGCGTGCGTTCAGCACGAAACACAAAAGCTCTAAAAGGTGCCGTTATTAAATGCGAAGCATCTTATGGCGGGGGCTTTGTCTATCTCTCCTTCCCGTGGCGTCCACACCACAACTGCGCATGCGAATCCCCCTTTCCTCTTTTTTTATAATTAAATGTATATAAGGAGAGGTTGGTGCCAATGCGTGGCCCCGGCTACTCCTCTTGCACAAAAGTTTTTCTTCTACGCTTTTTCCTCTCTCTCTAGAGTCGGCGGCGAAGGCAACGAAACACTTCCTCAGTAGTGCGGCATCCACCCCCCCCCCCTGCACATGCGCATCCCCCCTCTCTCTGCTCTCCTACACTCCCCTCTCTTCCGAGTCGGCGTCGAAGGCAACGAAACGCTTCCTCAGTACCCACGATCATTTCGCAGCCACTGATTGTCAGTTTGGAGGCGTTACAGGTTTCAGAGGGTCAAGCACATGTGCTTTTCTTGGTTAGCACGGGATCACATTTCACATCTGGTGTGTGCACTGAGGAACCGACTGTTTAGCAGTGCTATAGTCATGGTCACCCGCAGTGCTCACGGCAATGGTCACCAGCATCAAGCGATCGTCACTGGCAGCATTAGCCAGCTAGATGACTTAGACGAGATTCTGTGCGTGCCGTTCATTATCTCCTCACTGCTTCGCATCCACACATGGCTCCCTTTGACGGAAGGTGGTGCAATTTTTCTCGACACAAAAACGCTGAATTAAGCAAGTTAATCAGTTCGATGACAATTGTTGTTCAACCATAATATCCCGAGCAAGCACTCTCCTCACAATGAAAGATATTTGGATAAGATTTGGAAAACGGGCCCTTCGCCCTGCTTGGTTGAAAACCAGAATTCAAGATGGTGACGGAAGAGCTTCCAAGAAAAACGCTCCGCTGTGCGTCTAATAAAATATTTTATTGAATACGCACGCATTTACTGTTTTTAGTGAATTGGAAGGAATCCCCTTCGGAAAGAAAATTCATGTGTCATGCCAAAGGGGAAGATGTCCTTCATATGTTTCGTTATGTGCAGGGAGGGTGTGGTCAAAAACCCGGCTCTCGTCTCCAGCGCTAAAGCAGCTTTCTCTTCTCTTGTTATATGAGAAGTACAGTGAGCATACTCATCTGTATACTGACGCTTCAACTAAAGTGGATGGGTCTGCAGGGTCGGTGATCTTTCCTGCAACAGCGACAACGGTGAAGTTTCGGTTATCCCACCGGACATCATTGACAGCTGTGGAACTTGCTGCTCTACGTAGCGCAATTAAAGTCATTAAACACCAAGAAGCCAAGAAATGGAGCGTGTTCACGGACTCTAAGGCCGCACTACAGTGTTTGATATTCGCCTCACGCCGGGGACCTCATGAACAACTAGTGCTGGAAATTAGAAAGCTGCTTCACCACCTCTTCGACGAAGGACACAGAATCACATTTCAGTGGCTTCCAAGTCACTGCGGCATATTGGGCAATGAACATGCCGATGCAGCTGCTCGATCAGCATGCCGATGCAGCTGCTCGATCAGCACACGAAGATGATGAAGAAGAATCTATACCATTTTCAAGGACTGATGCTGCAATGACAATCCGAAAAATCGCTAATGCAGAATTAAAATCTCTGTGGAACACCGAGTGCTTACGGCACACGCGACTGTATAGACTGGACACGTCTCGTCAACTCCGGCCTCCGTCTGGACTCTCTCGACTCGAGACAACGGTGCTTTGCCGACTATGGCTTGGTGTCGCCTTCACCAAAGCTTTCGCCTTTCGAATCGGCATGAAAGACAGTGCTGATTGCAGTCATTGCGGCAGCGATGAAACTATAGAGCACGCTCTCTGTCACTACCCTTGTTACAGCGTGCAAAGACGGCAACTAGCTGCTGCGTTAGCTCGCCTTGACAACAGACCTTTGTCTGAACAATCAGTGCTGGAAAGGCGACATGATTTGTGTGCTCACAGAAAATCAGTGAAGGCCTTACTGAACTTTTTGCATGGCAGTGGCCTATTGTATAGACTGTAGCGCCCCCCCCCCTTTTTTACGCGCGTCTATTTCCATCTTCACTTTCTTTCCCATCTTTCTTTCCCTAGTGCAGGGTAGCAAACTGGATGCTCCATTTTCTGGTTAACCTCCCTGCCTTTCCCTCTTTTTATTTTCTCTCTCTTTATGACAACTCTAAATGCAACCCTGGAGAATGACACAGAAACGGTACTAATCTTATAGCACATATTTGAAGACACTTAGGACTTAGGTTGGAACCACTGCTACAGGATTCTGTAGAGGAGAACAGGTTGACTGTAGTGGAAGGAGAGGAGGGGTGCTTGCTCGGATTTTACACCCTGCATCTTTTGTTGGCGGATGCAATATGCCAAAACCTAACCATTTACAACTTCACTGTAAAAATACCATCAGGCAGGTTCTTCCATCATAAAAACTATATTGCGGGCAGCGGGAAGTGAATGCACATGAAAGCAGAAAATGGCACCTGAACACGGTGTTCTTTTTCACACTTTTACACAATGTACCACTTTGGGAGAGTGAGTGAACAGGTTATTTTACCATTTGTGAGACATAGTGCACAGACAAACATAGCATCAGCATGCTCGCCCTTTGTTGCTATTAATCAAATAGGCAGCTGTTACGCTTTTATTTTGGGATTCGTACTTAGCTAGACACGACATCCCATATATTTATTAATATACACGAGTATAAACATAAGCCCATACAAGCAGAGTCGATTTAAGATGAGTGAATAAGTCGGCAATAAAAGATGGGGCTCACTCTACCTTGAACAAATAGGTACTAGTGCGACAGAAACGAGGTCTTTCCTCTTCTCGTCCTTGTTTTTGTCGTGCTCGTTCAAGATGCGAGCACATCAACTCACCCAATAGACCATTCTAATAGGGCTCAATCATCGTCACTCAAGAAATACATCTTATGCTTAGGGCTCACTCGAATTTGGAGTCACTAAAATTTCTCCCAACCAGACTCGCTCTACGTCGCCAGAAAGTCACTGACCCATACTCACCAAGACTCGTGGCCCGATCCGAGTACGGATGAGTTTGCCAAATTGAAGGTATGTGCGCTCGCGAGGAGCAGGATAGCTTGTGTACATACAAAGAACCTTCAACATTTACCAAGGATAATTAATTGACTTGCTACCACATTGCTATGCAGCTAGTTATCCATTACATTGTTACTGCAGTAAATTAGGACAGCTCTTCTGTGTATCATTTGTCTGTTTACATTTGAGAGTATTGGTAAATAGACAACAAACTACTAAATATCAGGCTAATCCTATGATGCACACAAAACTAGCACCTTCAGTTTTGGTTTCGTAAATGACAGCTCGTCTAACATTTTTCTATGTATCTTTTCAAAGAAATAGTGTGGACAGAAACTTTACACAGCAAAATGATGGGCGAAGGATAGCACATTTAACACGACTAAAACAAAAAAAAATGATAATCTGAAAAAATTTGCTTTTTTTCACCTGGCCGCATACATTAAAGCAACACAATTAACGTCTCTTATACCATTCTTGGTTTCATCGTCTTTTGGTCTTCAATTGAGTAGTGTTAAACAAGGTAACAAGCACTTTAAATTCCCTTCTATATTCTCACTTGATTATCCCACTCAAGTTCGACATATCCGAGTGAAATGCAATTAGGATTGCGAGCAGACTTTTCACATTGCATATTACTCCTAACCTTACCATTCATATAGCAGCAAGAGAATGTTGCCTGTGCAGAATACCCCTCCCTGCAGGAAGTTCTTTGGTCGCCGTTGCTGGCCCCACTACATATAAACAGTAAAAAAAACGCCCAAGCAGCATTTTCGAATCTCATAAGCTCATTGTTCAAGCTTGAAGCGAATCAAGCGCTCCAGGTAGACCTGGGGTCAGATCTTTTCAGCTATTGATGTTTTTATTTCACATTTGTGCTTTAACAAGCTATTACCATGATGACCCAAGAGACTAACAAGAAGGCTGTCTGAAGAAGATAGCATTCATAAATGAAGTTGTCAACACGCCCTTATAATCTCGATGAAATACTCAGAGCGTAATTAGGCACACATGCACACACACACACACACAAATTCAATGCTCTCACAGCAGTCTGACAACTGCTCATTCATAGTATAAATTTCTGAATTTATAATTTGCACATGCAGGAACAGCATCGTGCTGCTTCCACTATCCGCACTGCAGCTGTGTTCAGTCACAGTTCAGGAAAGATAACTATGGAGAAAACAAAGATATTGGAAGTTTACTTTTACACAAGCACTTATTCTTTTCTATGAAAAATATGCTTTTCGTACCTCACACGCCATTTTTTCTTGCCCTTATAACGATGAATTTGCTTCTCAGAAAACTATTGCCTGCACTTCAGCAGAGCAGACTAGACAGTTGAGCTAGTTGGCTATCTATGAACACACACTAAAGAACGACGAGCCTAAAAAATGAGAAGTAGACAACAGACTAGCACTACTAAGTGAGCTTAAATACAGGCTAAGTGAGCTGAAATACACATTTTCAAGGTATCGTGCGTGTGCAATATCGTGTTGGAAACAAAAAATCAAATGTAATATGGATATGAATATGTGATAAAACCTGCAGTATAGCAGACGCAACTGTGCAATAAACAGACAGCTGCGCATGTCAAAAGAAGTCTGCAGAAATTTAGAAGCAAGCAAGTATATAGGCGTCTCGCTTATGCAGACATTAACGCTCTTCCTGATAAAGAATGCTCCTAAAGCAAGCTCTTCATTTTGCATACCATCTTAGTGGTATGGAAAATTGGCTCACACCCACATGTGCAACTAAATGTGCATACTTGTGCTCTTCCTTATTTTAAATGCAAGGCTTTTCTTGGAGAACTGCAGCAACTTTGAGCATTTCTACCTACGTATCTAATCTAGCCGCCGTGTGCTCAGATTTGGGTGCACGTTAAAGATCCCCAAGTGGTTGAAATTTCTGGAGGTCTCCACTACGGTGTCCCTTATAATCATACGGTGGTTTTGGGATGTTAAACCCCACATATAAATCAATAAATATCTATCTAACCACCCACGTCCGGATGCTCTTGTGATCATCTGCGTAACTTTGGGTAGACTAAAATTAAGATAGGAGGTGGGGGGTAAAAGGGCTCCAGAAATATGTCTGGCTTGTTATGCCATAACGTGAAAATCTTGTTACGTGCATCATCAAACTTCTTCCTCCAGACACAATGGAATATACCCGTATACCTCAAGCCGCGGTATGCACGTATGTGCCACGGGTGAATAACTTATATCTACCCAAGATCGGTGAGTACTGGTACAGAATTTCGCAGCCGAGACAGCCTGCGGTATCAATTCCTTTAAACATGCATACATCACCTGCAAAATATCAGCAGAGAACATAGCTTGGAAGGTATAATATATCAATTTCGAAGTTCCCATGAGCTTATGAGAATGGCTCCCTCAAAAGTGATCCACGGTGACTGCCCCACTTTCCACACGTCACCAAGCTGCAGTCAATATAAGTTATGATGCTGCTTCCTCCTGTTCGTGCAGTCGATCCCTCCCGCTTCTACGATAGAATGGTAACAAAATAGCCCCCCAGTACTCTGACGCAACTGCTCGCGAGTCCATGGCCACAGCGCACACATTGAAAGTTTTGTGTTTGGCAACACTGCTGTCCCTTTTCATGTTCAAATGGACTTCTTGATGCGTACGGTGCCGAAGTGCATCACAGTTCCACATGCAGACATGGTCAAGCATTGCACAAGCTAGCTGGGAATGTAGTTGCACCCGGTGGCTTGTCGTTCCTGGAGCTCTCTCAAACCGAATCTGAGAATGGTTCGCAATGAGAACCCTATAATTAATTATTTATTGCATGCAGTAGCAAAATATGTGCCGCGTTATGACTAACAATCTCCCAAAAAAAACATTTTGCTGGCAAAAAAAAAAAAACATTGCTGCAAAAAACATTTTGCAGCAAGATACATTTAGTTAACTTGCTCAATGCAAGACTACTGCAAAAGTCAGTGAACTGGAACTTCAAAGGAGGCATGAAATCAACGTTACGCATGTCATGTTTTTTGTGTCAATGTGTGGTTATTGATCCCCTACTAACGAAATTCGGCACTAATAATGCAACAGAGGGACAAATTATTTATGTAATATTGATTAGTATGACCAGTATCAAACCCAATTCAACATGGTGCAAAGCTCGCCAATTTTAAGCACTGTCAAGCGCTCACCTCCAGCTGTCCCGCTCCATCTAAACATGTTGCCACATGAAATGGTGACACGAGTTTCAGCTGACATTTTGTCTGCTCAGTGCACTTGTGTAGGCATGTCCTCGCCACCTTCATCGTCGTCGCCACCGTCATCAGCGTCCACAAGTGGCAATGAAAACAATATGAAATCACTGTGCTTGGCGACTTTGCTAATCATTTTGGATTCGATCCTCTTCAGAACGGTGATTCTGGAATTGACGACTGACTAAGCAGTGATGAAGAGGCAGCGTGAAACGCACACTTGGGCCATGCAGCCTGGTAAGAGACTTCACAATCCCACATATGAACGCTGTGTGCGTATTACTTGTTCGCAATGATTGTAGCTTCGAACGTGCTTACATCTCCTTGATTAATCCCCCGAAGTGGCACAACGTAAATGCAGGATTCACAGGAACGTGCTGCATGGACCAAGCAATTCAAAACAAGTAAAGCAGTCGCCAGGCAGCCAGGCATCGCTGCCATATGGTACCACAAGTAGGCACCGTGGTGGCAACACTAAAATTTTTGCCGCCATCTTTGCTTGCACATCCCCACTCAGCATCTGAGGCGTGGCCTAGAAGCTAGCTGAACACGTCAAAATACTGTGGATGTCTCATGGAGCCGAATGCTTCGTTAAGCATTTGAACGCTGTCTGCATTCGAAATAGAATAACTTCTATCTAACAAACACCATTCATACTTCGCTAAAAAAAACTCATGCATATTAAGCAATTGAATGAATGCCACATCTCAAGCTTGAAATTTGATGTCACTGCTCCTTTAAGCTGACGAACCTCTTCTTAACCAGAACGAACTACTTATTTAGTGCCACCAAAGCTTTGTCATTACACAGAGTTCTAGGCATTGCAACAAAACTGCCCTATTTGTCAGCTTGATGTAGTGCCAAATTCTTCCGTTTGAAGAAGGTCATGGACTCACTATATGATTGAATAGTTACACCAATCTTGCAACTTTGTTTGTTTAACTTTTTCTTGTGCTCGTCGTTCTTTAATGCTGCCCTCATGGTTCTCGCATACATATTTTTGAGTCTCTAAAAAGGAAGAAAAGGACGTGGGTTGCAGGTGCATCTAGCCTTGCGAGATATGCAGGCATTTGCCATGCCCAGTTTCCTTCTTCTGAATAATGTTGAAAACCTCATTTTTTCAACTCAAGTGTGGGCAGGTCAACAAGAAAGCACACACAGCACAATGCAAAATTCACATGCTAGCGGGTCATGACCTCTTTCAGAATAAGCACACCAGTGGAAAGAATGCTACACAGGAATAAAACCACTTGGATGGCTAATTGATTTACAAGTGTCATTTATTTTGAATCATTTCGTGATATAAATACTTACTTTTTGCAGCCAGCACATGTGCAGTTTAAGCTATCTTGTGTGTTATAAGCATACCATCACACATCAACCTGATTTTGGTGTCTCTTGTAAACAATCACATGTGAAGTTTGTCATGTTTGAAAAGAGCAGATGTGACACCTTCGCACCTTCTTTCAAAATGTCTAGCGTCCATGCAATAACACCACATTGTTCGCTCTGTCATGTGGCAAGCCTAAACACTAAAGCTCTTCAAACACACACACTTTCTGTCTTGATCAATCTAAACACACTTCGACAGATAATGTTCAATGTCATCATAGGAGTGTGCCAAATTGTGCTCCGAGTATTTCCCAGAGAGGTGTTACCAACTAGCCCAGCAGCAAGTTCAAAGCCGCAGTACACTTAGAATACAACTCTGAGCAAGACAGGAGCGCTTCCTATCAAGACAAAAAACGAATGATCACAGCCATCATCCCACACTGTTGTCACAGTGAAGATGAAATCAGCTCAGTGGTGCCGTCCCATCGGTAGCTGTACTTGTGGGCTTGTGGTTGTGCACCAGGGCCTTGAAAAGCTTCTTTTTGGCCTCCCTCGCCTTCTCCTGGCTGTCCCCCCAAGAGATATCCTCCACTAGGCTGCTGCTTGGCTCACTCGACAACAATGTCCAACCTTCAGCCTCCTCCTGTCCAACATCATTGCACTCAACTGTTCCTTTCAGGGTGTCCCGCACCTGACAGGAGAACCAATATGCATCCTGTCTTATTTAGGCAATTGAAAACTTACTGCTCAGAGTGTCTAATTGTGAAGTGGCAACACAGGAAACACCAAGAAACATATTTAGCAGAACTTATGAGTTATTTTCTAATTACATCAAAAACAGACAGCAGGCTGTCGTGATGACCGATATTACTTCCACACTGCAATATCTGAACACAGGGGTGCCACAAGGATCAGTTCTCGGGCCGCTGTTCTTCTCCCTTTATATCAATGACTTGCCTCATGTATTAAGCTCTTCCGAAATTGTTATGTATGCCGATGATACAGCATTAATATGTACGGCCGACAATGTTCTTAAATTACAAAGACAAGTAAACGCAGAATTGAAAAAAATTTCCCAGTGTTCTTTAGCTAACAGGTCAACGGCTAATGCTAAAAAAACTAAGTACATTATATTTCATTCCCGTAGGAAATTCATTAGTTATGAAGACATTCAGATAAAAATTGACAACTGCATATTGGAACGTACGGACAAGTTTAAATACCTCGGGATTATACTAGATAATCACTTTCACTGGGCAGGTCAAATAAATGCCGTCGGTATAAAAGCTGGCTTCCGGCTGCCACGCCCTTTTACAAGCTAGAGGCTACTTTGATAAAAAGCATTTTACGGGCGCTTTACTTTGCTTTCATCCATAGTCATTTAATCGACTGCATGGAATCGTGGGCCTGGACTTACGATTCTTATCTGGATCCCCTTCGAAGGCTACAAAAGTGTGCCATAAGAATAATAACTCACAGTAAGTACAACGAGCCAAGCCGGCCGTTATTCCGATCGCTAAATATACTACCCTTCGATCTTTCGCGTGACTATAAGATGACAGTTTGTGTTAACAGTATCATAAAATACAATAGCCCATTTGATGTCTCGTTATTTTATTCCTCTTTCCTCCCTACTAGAAGCCTGACGTTCGTGTAACTTTAACTTGGCGCCAAGAAATAACGTTTATGGTGAGAGATTAATGCAATTCACAGGGATAAAGATCTGGAATAGTTTGCCCACTGAATTGAAGACATCACACAATGCTCCGGTAAAACTGAAAAATCAATTCTTGAGCAAGTTGTAAATATTTCTTTTTCTCTTTGGTGGTAAGCACTTACATTTGTATATATATACGCTGGTGAATCTTGTAAACCTAGCATTTTTTTCCTTCTAACTAAAACTTGTGATAGTTTGATGTTGTATTTTAAGTGATGTTTTTTGAGTGTGTCCACGAAGTTATCTGTCATAACTTTTTGTATGCGCACTTGCAGTTTTGTTTGGTGTGACCAGATTGTTTAAGAAGAGAAAGACTTCTCTACTCTGTATATGTGTTTATTTACAGTATCTGTATAGCTATATATGTATTATGTGTAATTGATATTTCCCGGTTCTGTCCATTACTTTTCTCATTGGACCCTACACTAGCCTCAGGCTATGGGTCCAATCAGTGTTTGTAAACCTCATGTGACAAATGATAATAAACGTTCAATCAATCAATCAACTTATATATCTGTAGTGCTTACTCAGTTGTACTATATGCAACACAGGCTGCGAACAGGTTACTGTATTATCAGTAACCCAACAAAATACTATCAGACTATCAGACTCCTCGAATGAGACGATGCAACTTTTCCTTAAATGAAAAAAATCTACAGAGCTGTTGTCAGTTACAGGTGAGCACAGCAGTGATTTGTGTTTGTGCGATGGAGTTTGCTGCGCATGAATGTAATCTGCACGCATGCACTGTGGCTTGACATATTCCACTAGTTGACACGAAAGCAGTGCCAACTCTCCGCAACAACCCTTTCTACCTCATAATAATGAAATGCTTAATAGTATACAGCCTGTAATTTTAATCATGAATTGTGGTGCACCTGAACAATGGTGACCTAAGTGCAGCAATCCAAATGACTCATTCGCACAGTATTAAGGCTTTTCACAAGGTGAAGTCACATCTCAGCTTTTGTTGGGTTACTGCATTATCAGTAACCCAACAAAACAGAGTTGCACATTTGACAGAACTTGCCGTTCGCTCCCCCCATTTATCAAACGAACTCATGTGCGCAAAGAGCATCCTTTAAAAGGTAAGCACACTTCACGGCTGCATGTGTCTTGGTGCCTACAGCACCACCAGGGCCACTGCCACTATGCTACTGCCACAGCACCACTGTCCCGAACATTTAGTGGTCTGGCAAGCTAAATGTTTCGTTGGTACTGTTGTGGAGGACTGTCATGTCATTTATGCAAGATTTGTGAAGTTTTGGAGACTAGAGACACAAAACATTACTTGTACAGCAATGCACCTTGAAGTAACAAAAGTTTGCGATGGGGCACCTTGTCTGTTTACATGGCCCCTTTCATACTGACAATGAACAAGGAAGTGCCAAATTTGTGACTAGCTAAACTGGATAGTGGACAGTGTTGTAATATGCCAGATTTTTCTCATACCCACTTTACTTTTGAAGCCTAAAATAAACTCTGTGTTGTCATAAAAGTGTAAAAACTGACACTCAAAGCAAAAAGGCTTGAATGATCGGCATGAATCTAAACATTTATTGACCGCCAAAATTGGCAATGTACTGGGTCGGTCGCAGAGGCGGTTCAATGCGCCTTGTTATTTATCTCAGTGCCACCGTACATTCCAGCATGCACATCTCTATGTACACCACATATTAAATATGATTACATACAGTAATTATAAATCTCATTGACTGTTTCCACTGGTGTCTTGTGACAAGCCAGTAGGCAGTGCCTTTAACCCTTTCAGAATAGTGAAAATCAAAGCAAATTGAACCAAATTAAATCGAATATCTTTTGAGCTAAGTTTCTAGATCTTCTCTTTCCTGAATGAAATTGCCCAATTAATTCAATTCAACAGTATTACCTTATTGCTTAATTGCATTGAAAAAAAACCTTGAATAAGTCTTTACTGCATGTCTCAAATACCATCAGACTCCTCAAATGAGACGATGCAACTGTTCCTTAAATGAAAAAAACCTACAGAGCTGTTGTCAGACAAAAAGTGGTCATGATTTACACCGAGTTCTCCAAGATGGCAATACAATGAATAAATAAACGACAAATAAATACATAAACAAATCGTACAACATAAATATACATGTGCATCTAGAGTCAGGAATTGCCACTACTACATGCAATTCGACGAGTATAGTAGGCATCGGTACAATGTGCGACACATTTTCGTTCTTCACAACCGTAGTCGTCTTTGAAAGACCCCTGACACCCAAATTGGAAACTCGAGATCATCAGGTTGTCTGAGAGTACTGCATGCGGGGGCCCATCTGAGCAATTATTAGTGACAAGTGGTGCCCATAAGATATTTTAATTTGGTTTTAAAGTAAAGGTGTATGCTCGTCCAAGTATTCAGGTGCAAACGACATCTTCTGTGGTTTGATGAAAACATGGGACTTTGTCATGACATTGCAGAGGTCAAGCAAGTATTGTCAGTGTCTGAAAACATTTGTTGGGCGTGCACAATACCCTTACTGGCACCCCTACTGCACTCGCTACAACACTGGCACCCCCTACAACACTGGCACGATACCCCCACTAGCAAAAGGGGTAATTGTTCATCACCCCTCTTGATCTGTTGTCGGGCTGCTCTCAAAGTGGTTTTGGCTGCTTAGGTCAGGAATGCTTTTTCCTTTTTTTTGAGGGTGACACGCTCAAGGAATCCACATAGTTTCTTTCTTCACCACCTATAGGTCCCCTATTTGAAAACAGCGCACTCAGCACCACCGAACTTTGAGTGCACGTAGTCATGGTTCTGCTCCACTGTGAGGTGCTAGTTTTTATGGTATTTAGGTGGATGCAAAAAAAATTCTCAATTAATGACGCTAGCTTAAATTATACGATGCCTTAGAGCATTTACAATTCAACTTTGGAACTAACATACACAAAGCTACAAATCACTGTAAACAAGATGCAAACAAATGTTTCACTGTCAGGGGTGCTCAAATGAACAAAGTCCAGCGTGAAGCTGCTCAGTTCTTCATGGGATGCTCACCCTTTTAAGACGAGCAATGGCCAGCATGACTTCATCTTCCCTCTGAAGTTTCTGCGAAAGCACCGACTCCTGAAGCAATGCGAGATGAGTGCTCATCTGGGTACAACACCAGTCCATCACCTGCTGCATGTGGCAGAGCTGCCTGTGCAGTTGATGGATTTCCTCAGATGGACAGGCAGCCACGTGGTGGTGGCACTCGCCCTGCATGAGCCATACAAAGGCACAATGAGAACAGGCTGAACAAAACAGCTTTGTGTGATGCAGCTCCGCCAAGAAGTTAAGAGCATTAAGTTTCCTACAATATTTACTAGAGAAAAAGCTAGCTGCCAGAAGTTCGGAAATGAAAAAGCCCCACAAAGCTGTTTTTTTTTCTATTTTTTAAGAAATGTTTTTTTGTCCATGCACCTGAATATGGGCTTGCAGCCTTGATGTTTACTGAACTTGGATTGCAGATTTTCCTGAATGGTACGTTTATTTTTCACGTATTTTGGGGGCAATGTATCAAAGAGGTTCTACTGTAACTTAGATCTTACTTGGTCATTTTAATCCGGCTCTGAGAACTGCTAGCCTTGTTATGACCTACAGGGAGCGCTTTACTGTCAGCGTCATCATGCCACGTGTGACGCTTGGACAGATGACACACAAGGTCCCAAAAGTGCTCCACACTTAAAACCAAGTGGACACTGTCACAAGAATTACCTGAGTTTCCAAGTCGTGTCTCAGGGGTAGCCCACTTCCTCC
>NW_027465197.1:0-37208 GCF_043290135.1 Rhipicephalus microplus | reverse complement strand
TGCCTTTCGCCTTGCCGCCCTTGCCACGTCCGGACATGGTGTTGCTTTTCGCTTGCCGGTTGAGAAAAACTGCTGCCTTCTAAGATGAGAGCCGTGCTCGAATGGTTTCCGTTGCCACCATCGCGCGCCGCCGCTCGCGGGGAACGGATGAGAGTGTGAGAGAGGGAAGCCGTGCGAACCAATGGGGCGCGCGCGTTGTGCTGATCTCGTCAACACCCCTCGCTCATATTTAAGCGCGCCGCGCAGGGGCGACACGCGCATTCGACTCTGGTCTCGCGTGCGTGTTGCGTGAAATCATGCCTCCCCAACCGTCTGGCAAAGCCGTCAAGAAGGCCGGCAAGGCGCAGAAGAATGTGCGCGCCACGGACAAGAAGAAGAAGAAGCGCCGCAGGAAGGAGAGCTTCTCCATCTACATCTATAAGGTGCTGAAGCAGGTGCACCCCGACACTGGTGTCTCCAGCAAGGCCATGTCCATCATGAACAGCTTCGTGAACGACATCTTCGAGCGTATCGCCGCCGAGTCGTCACGCCTTGCTCACTACAACAAGCGCTCGACCATCACGAGCCGGGAGATCCAGACCGCGGTGCGCCTGCTTCTGCCCGGAGAGCTGGCCAAGCACGCGGTGTCCGAGGGCACAAAAGCCGTCACCAAGTACACCAGCTCCAAGTAGGCGTGCGTCGTGGGCCACAGCGAGCGGCGACAAATCAACGGCTCTTCTCAGAGCCACCCAAATTGTTTGCGTCGGCATAGGGGTTGTGCTGAGAGATTCGGCTCCAAATCCATCCTCTTCTCTCTGTTGAACACCGCTAGCAGGAGCGTTGGTGTGCCGCGCTCGACGTGTGTGCTCGGGTAGGTTGAACAGGTAAATTAGAGAAGACCGAGTGCGCGGAGAAAAGTGCCACAAGTACGGTAATGGAGGGAAAACCAGGAGCGTGGTAATTAAAAAAAAAAAAAAAAACAGGGGGAAGGTGGCCGCTGCTCAAAACGTAACATGACCTCGAGTGTGTTCAGCTCTAGGGGAATGATCGAAAAGAAAACTAGCGTCAGCATTTGCCCGAGCAACTCCGACATGTCGGGCCAAATACGAAGGGGTATACACGGTATGCAGTGCATGCGGAGAGAAGGGAACTGCAGAACACTTGATAATGTTATGTAAATGGCTTCACCCTATAGTTTAAAATGATGGCGCAGAGTTTTTCAAAGCACCGGGGGAGGGCAAAATATACTTTAGGCGGGTAGAATCAACTAGAAGGTGGTTATCTTATTGGTGGCTACAGTCAAAGCAAGAGTGAAAACTAAACCATTCACTGCAAAGCGCCGGTCCTATACTTCACTATTTAAGGGGGACAAAATAAAAAGATAAATCTAGTTGTTGTTTAGCTAAGCATGTCCGATGTGAAGGGTACAGCCACATTCATCAGCCAGCGCCGAGTTCCTTCTCTGCCACGCCCACTCATTTGTTTACGAAATTGGGGCATTCATTTCTTGAGAGCGCAGGGCAGGCCCGTTTCGAGACTGTAGGAGGAGTGAATGTAGATTGAAGTGCGCGATGCGGTGAAAAATGTGCGGAAGCATTGATGCAAGAAAAGATGGGGGAGAATGTATAGACGCATGTGACATTAGCTGTAGAAGCGGAAAAGCGTGGGGGCGGGCTGCATGCTAATTATTGCCCCAACGCAAAGTATCAACAGCCCCCATGGAAAGGGGAAAAAAAAAAAAATAAGCTGTGCGTACGCATAACAGGGGTACCACGCAGGTGATTTATATAGTGTACAAAGAAGTACGAAACTCAGTAAAGAAAGGCGGTCGACAGGGGGTATGGGCATTTCCTGTTTTTTACCACCGAGTGCTCCGTTTGCGCGTCGCCGAAACAAACATAGCCAGGCCGGCCAGCAAACGACACTGCTCGGCTTGACGTTTACATATCACACGGTGTAGCGGAACACTGTGTTCTCTTCGAAAGAACAAATGCGCCTGTGCTAGGCACAAATGAGTGGTGCGTTCCATTAGGAATATGGTTGGAAACTTACGTTAAATGAATGAGTGGACGCACCCTTTATTTCCGCTTGGTTTCGTGACGTGATGGACGGCAGCGAGCGTTGCAGTGTAACCGATACACATGTAACTGAGCGGTTGACGTCGGTCAGAATGTAGAAATGTGCAGTTTTCTGCGCGAAAAAGGAAAAGGGGGATGGGAGAAAAAATAATTGTTTGACGCTACCGCAGCTATCGTTATGGTGCGTCGTAGCGCCGCTAGAGATGCGTAGCATGCCAAGGGGAAGTCCGCGTTTAACTCGTCGTGAGCAAATGAATATAACGAGAGAAAGGACATCGCCAAAGAAAGAAAACAGCGGTGACTCACAATTAAGGCTGAACCAGCCAGAGTTGGCTGGCATGTTATCGTGGCCTTGGATGTCGTTTGGATCGCGGGGCTTGTCTGAGTACTGGTGCACGCGTTCGGCTGCAGCCGCCTTTCGTTCAGCAGGGATGATGGTTCGCGGTCAGTGGCCCTGTTTAAATAGATGCGAAGCCTAGTTAAAGTTGTTATCTACGCAGAATCGCCACACTTCATGTACCATTAGAACCGTGTCGTAGATGCGGTGCGGGAGGACTCAGTCCTAAATGGTGGGTTAATTAATTAAAAAAAAAAGAAAAAAAGCGGCTACTCAGGATTCGCAGTTGGACTGGATGCGAACCAAAGGTGGCAGTTTGGTTGTTGGGTTGCGATTGCCGCGGGCGTGTACCTGCACAATGCGGCCGTCGTTTGTAAGATGATTTCATTTGCGGAGGTTAGTGAGACCAGGCTGTGTTTTTATTGATGTTTCATTTCAGGATACCAACCGCGGCTTTTTCGAACGGCTTGTGGGTGTTTTGTGAGATCTTTTTAGATTACTGACTATGTTCAGCGGCTCGACAGTGCATTTGTATGAAGCCTTCAAGCGCGATCATTTTGTAAATTTGCATCGTGCGTCCCTGCCACCATGGGACCGCTCATGATTGTGAAAGATGAAACTGCGACCGCTTGAACACACTTGCACCACAAAAATGGCACGCGCAGTTTGGTATTGGTGCACGTGAGAAGGGAATACAATAGATGGGCATTGGCGCGCATCTTTTTCTCTTATTGATATGATATATAAGGATATGTCGGCGCACCATTATGGCACCGGCTACTCCTTAGCCGTTGAGTGAAACTTGAACACGTATCTTGAAGCAAAACATACAAAGCAGTGCATGGAAAGTAGAAAACTCGGGCAGAAATATGCAAAGACACACTTACACTTATATACACATATCAGAACACAATGGTAAGTAAATGTTCGAAAGTCAATGAATGAAGTCTCTGATAATGTCCCTCGTTAATATTCGGTCCACCAGCACAAAACAGTGGAGCACACGTCTGGTCCTTATAAAGATGCATTCGCTCGTGGGTACATAATTGTCGACACGTCATTCATTTCACAACACACACATGATGGGAGTCACGTGATACTGTACATAATAAGTACATTTGTTACAAATGAAAGTTCGTTATTTCTTAATACTTATCAGCAATCCCGCTGTCTTGTAAAGAACGTGTTGATGCTTTTAAAGCGTGCGACTGTAAAACTCGAGTAGGCCACGGACCCAGAAGTTTCTTCATGTTAAACGGTCTGCGGTCTAATGCCAACTGTTCGGACTTAAGACGGCGTCTCGTGATGTGGACATTCTACGAGAAGGTGACATACGTCTTCATCTATTAATCCACATTCGCATTCGGGACTTTCAGCTCTGCCGTGTCTGTGCAAAAAAAAAAAAAAAAAATGTTTTGTGTATGTCGTGCCTAGCCTCAATCGGTAAATTAGAGTTTGCGATATTCTATCTAATGCCAGCGTAATTTTTAATTCAATAGATGGATCGATGTGGTATAAATCGCACCTCTTTGTACTTTGGTCAAACCAAGCAGTTTTGCTCATTCTGAAAGTTTTATTCTTTATAATACTACGCAATTCACTTTTTTCGAAATATTGGTTGCCACGATGTGTAGACCTACTTTGTTTGCTCTGGACGGCAGATATCAGGCGTAATGAAGCTAGGAACACATGTGAGCCTCGGAAAAAGAAGTGCGAATAAGAAAGGCCAACTGCAAATCCTCTTTGCACAGCTGATGCCGTCCGGATAGTCGTTGATAGATTACTTAACAGGTTGTCAGCCTCCGAAGGTATTATGTAAGCGAAAGTACGCATGCGTAAAACATGCAGCGAACGAACACTCTTCCAACGCTGTAAAGAAGAAAGAATGCATAAAGGGTGGTGCATTTTACGCTCCAATATCGTCCTATGTAAGGCGCTTTAGAGTTAGGGCTGTTTTGCCTGTAATTGCGTGACCCTTGCAGGGTTCCTCACAGTGCAACCGTGCACTTGAAACAAGATGGGGAAACTTCGCTGCGACCGGACCGCTTGACAGTCCGTGTTTACGGGAGGAGAGGCGCGCCCGAGAGGAGGTGCGCTCTCACTCTCTGCCGTCCCCGTGAATGCTGAAATGAGCGCGGTCGCGTTGCGTGGCTTCGGTGAAACTGCCGTATCGCGATATGTAGTGGAGCTGCCACAGTAAAATTTGGGACACGCGTAGCCAGCCGAAGGTGCTGTTACTTTGCCGAATTTCACGTGCCGGCGTCCACAACAACGCGAGCACGCTTTGTTTAGAAATTCCCGGCCATGAGGCCGTGCCCGGACCGCGTGTGTTAGTCCCTTGGTTTGGCGACAAGGATGGCGTCAAAGTGACGCCGTGAAACGGGTTTCGTGCGTGCAAATGAGGCATTGATGTGATTAGAAAGAAAGCGACAACATAGAAAAGAAAAAAAAAAAGAGGGAGGGGGCACAGGCCGGGGACGAGTAGTCGCAAAGTGTTAAGTGTGCAGTTTATTTACGTGCGGCACACAGGTGAGCTGTTGCAGCTGTGAGTTTTGACAAATATTGCGTGTGTCATGTTCAGTGGACACGATGAAACGTTTGTTTTAGCGAACGCGTTGTATCCGCTGTGCATGAATTGTCGCTTACTCGGTTTGATGTCTCCTTGCCGCTGGGGCAGCTGATACGAGTGATACGCCATTTTGCAGCAGTGAAGGGTGCGTGAATGAATGGCCAAGAAACTTAGCAACAGTAACGAGAAAAGAATTACAAACAAACAAACGAAAGCACGTTTGCCGTGTATATTCAATCTTGTAGTGCAGAAAAATAGTCAGTGCAGCAACCTGCGCGGCCAACGCGCTCCTCGCGAAGAAAAGAGGGAGAGAGAGACGAGCCGGCCGCCGACCAACCGGCGTGCGCCGTTCGCCTTCCTCCTCAGTCTCGCGGGTCGGCGCCGACACCACGACTCGATCGTGTGGAGCATTCGCTTGGGATTCGCTCGCAGGATTTCAAGCTGGACGGTTGTGCCCTCGCGATCTCCGACTTCAGCGTAGCTCCCGCCGACTGGTTCGCCCTCCGCGGTCTCCTGATGCCGTGTAGCTCTCGCATTGTGGCACCCCGCCCTTGGACTGCTTCGACCGGATCCCCACTTTCCTATCTCCTTCTTTTTCCTCTCGTTGGCTGTCTTCTTCTGCTTCTACTTTCCTTCTATTCTTTTTATCCCTCCTTCCCCCCACCCCTATAAGGCACTGCGCCGTGTCGCCTGAAGGCAGACAGAAATTAGGTGCCTTTTTCCTCTTCATTGTAACCACTACCACCACCACCATTCGCTTTCCGGGCGCGTTTCGAAGCAGAAGCAGAACTTCGGAAGCCGTCATGTCTGGCCGTGGCAAAGGTGGCAAGGGGTTGGGGAAGGGTGGCGCCAAGCGTCATCGAAAGGTGTTGCGTGACAACATCCAGGGCATAACCAAGCCGGCCATCCGTCGTCTGGCGCGCCGTGGCGGTGTCAAGCGCATCTCTGGCCTCATCTACGAAGAAACTCGCGGCGTTCTCAAGGTGTTCCTCGAGAACGTGATCCGCGATGCCGTCACTTACACCGAGCACGCCAAAAGGAAGACCGTGACAGCCATGGACGTCGTGTACGCCCTCAAGCGTCAGGGCCGCACCCTGTACGGATTCGGAGGCTAAGAAGCCAGCGGCGTCGCCTGCAGCCAGCCAACGAGAACACAACAGCCCTCTTCAGGGCTACCCACTTGATGCTTCGGCAGTGTGATCCCAGCGGTTCGCCATACCCGCCCGTCCCTCTTTGCAATATCATTGCGTCATCGCTCAGGTGAGCAGCACCTCGTGTAGTAGTAGCCTGATCGCGCTGGGTACTTGTCACGTTCACCGCATTTCGTTCGCGTCGTCGTCTTTCTCCTGGGTCTGCATGCACGAATAAATCGCCGCATCTGCGAGTTCTTCCTCTCCTTCCTGCAAGCCAAGCTGCTAAAACGGGCCCGTCAAGCGAACTTCGCCTAGTTAGTTACCTTATCGCGCGAAGGAAGAAGCCGAGCGCAGCGTTCTACCCTGGTCACTGCATTCTTGGAGACACGACTATGCTCAGGAAGCACGAACTCGCTTTTCTGTTTGGAATGCCCACTACACGATCGCGTCACGTTGTGTCGAAATAAATAAAAAACGCCCTATGTTCTACCGTGGGGCACGCAGACGAAGAACGGCTGTGTACTTACAAATGAAAATTGATTGTGACAGGTTGGTCGTGTTTACCGCCGTGCACTCAGAAGTGCCCCATTCAAGAACACATTGTGTACATTGTCCCGCCTAATTTTTTTTTTTTCCACACCTGGCGCTGCCAAGCTGTAAAAAAAAAAAAAAAAAAAAAAGCAAGAAAGAAAAGTGGAAGGGGATGTTTAAACAATTTTCTGCGCAAGTCAGAAGCAAGTACACAATAAGCGCTGCCCATGCGGCGTGCTGAGGCAAGCTGCACTTGATAGAAGTGGCACTCATGTACTGTACTGGTGCTGCGAACACTGCAGTTGTGAAAGCTTTACTTGGACGGACAGCCACGCAACAATTGTTTCCATTTCGCCGGCAGAGGTGGTCACTCTAGGGAGGCTGGCTTGGCCGCCCACGCGAGAGGGGGAGGGGGACTGGCCCATGTAAACGCGAAAGGTTCGAGCGCGGGAAATTCGAAAGCAAGGCGCGCTCGCGTGAGCCTGCCGTCAGATGGCGACACCAACCCACGAGCAATGCATTTTCAAGTGCACCCTTCTTTTCCCACCCCCCTCCGCACAGGAAGAGGCGCGTCGAATGTGTAACCAAGGCGCACGACAGTGGTTCTGCTCAGGCAAGCCTACCTATAACAAAAATTGTTCTCCAAGTGTGTACCTTCATTTTCTCGTGAAAATGTGAAAGCCGAGTGAATGGGGCTTTTTGAGGCGCGTGTTGATCTTCCTTTCTATTATGATTATTATTTTTCACCCTTTCATTGAGTCCATTTCCTGCTTTTTGTGCCACATATTTAGCACTTAGAGGTGGGGGGGGGGGGGGGATTGCTGATGTGTAAGATGGAAACGAAGAGGAAAGTGAGCCCCGAAACAACTGTCTGCATCAGGATGCGACACCTCAGCGGTAGCTCACAAGGGATGGGGGGTGAGGACGGATTAAAAGGATAGGAATAATGGTGTAGAGAAAGAGAGATGAGGGAAACCAGAGTGAGACGACATATCGAGGGAATAGGAGTAAAAATGAAACAAAACATTCGAACGCAAACACCCCGTACATCCAACCGCCATTGAGCGCACCTAGTTGTTTGGCAAGTATGTATGAGTGATTCTTAAGAGGGAAAGGAAGATAAAATTGAGTCCCGTTACTGTCTGCTATTGAGCAAGTAGGCGCGCTCAGTGGCAGTTGGATGTACGGGGTGTTTGTGTTAGAATGTTTTGTTGCATTTTACTCCTTGTCATTGCGCCGACTTGTATGCATATACCAACACTGCCGGTGGTCTCTCGTCGTCTTCGCCACTCTACGTAATGGTCGCAAATGAGCGACAACGCAAGGAGCAAGTTTTTTTGGCGTGGCAGTGCGCATTTGGCCTCGGTGATGCGAGGCGCGCTGTTGGCGTGAATGGTGGCGTCTCGCACTCCGTCGCGCCCCTTCGGGAAGCGACGAGCTACAGCGTCGATTGATGTGTTGCCTGGAAGGCGAAAGAAATGCGCAGCAGGCTGTATTGTACAGCGGTAGTGGTTTCGTTTCGGTGTACCTCTTTGCAGCCGCGAACTGCACGGTTGCCCGAAAATGAGCGCCAGCCAGCATCCTGGCGCACGCTTCCGCGCTCGCACGCGGACGGGTTCTCACGCGTCGGCCAATGGGAGGGAGAGAGATGGGTCGTGCGGCGAAGCCGCTTGCCGTTCTCCGGCAGGAGCGCAGTTTCGCTCCGCCAGTCGAGGTGATCGGACGTACGAACCATGGCCCGAACTAAACAAACCGCGCGCAAGAGTACCGGAGGCAAGGCTCCGCGTAAGCAGCTTGCTACCAAGGCTGCTCGCAAGAGTGCCCCTGCCACAGGCGGGGTGAAGAAACCTCACCGTTACAGGCCTGGAACCGTGGCCCTGCGTGAAATTCGCCGATACCAGAAGTCGACCGAACTGCTGATCCGCAAGCTTCCCTTTCAGCGCCTGGTGCGGGAAATCGCTCAGGACTTCAAGACGGACCTCCGTTTCCAGAGTTCTGCCGTGATGGCCCTTCAGGAAGCTAGCGAGGCCTACCTCGTTGGTCTTTTCGAAGACACCAACCTGTGCGCCATCCACGCTAAGCGCGTCACCATCATGCCAAAGGACATCCAGCTGGCTCGGCGCATTCGCGGTGAGCGCGCCTAAGTTGGGCTGCTCCCTGCGCTTCGGTCGACAGGCAAGCAACAACAAACGGTCCTTCTCAGGACCACCAACGTGTCTGCTTTGGCTACGAGACCACTCCAGGCCACGTACTCCGGCCGCACCCTCTTTTGCTGTCATGTTTTGTACGTTCGTGGCTGCGCTGTCTAGCGAGCGGAAGAAAGGAACGTCGGCGCGTCGTTATTACGAAGAAATGGCTCAGCTTTGACAATTCAAGGTAAAAGTGTGTACCATTATGAGTAGACAGACAAAAGGTAGGCTAGCTTCAGTCGGTATGTGTGCAGCAGCCGTGCTGCGAACCTGTGGTGTGTCAATTTCATTTATGTGTTTAGCTTTTTGCCCGCCGCTTGTAAGGTGTTTTTGAGGGCTTCTGTTTGCGTAACGCCATGGTGACTTGGGCTGCTGGACCCCGGCGCAACTTTTGGGTGCACTCGTAGGAGGTGATGAAGTTTTACCGAGAGACGAAATAAACAATTGTATCGGGCCACTTGGTAAGGATCCATCTTGCTAGGAAGCGCTGCCACTATTACACAGACCTCACAACACAAGCGCTTAACTTCAACTGAACGTTTATTGCAAACGTCAGAGTTTATAGAAAAAGAATAGTAAAAGGTAGACAACTAAAAGCACACGTGCCAGTCCCGCACATTACTATCTGTTATTCTCTATCACCCCATCCAAAACACAGTTCTTTCCGCGTGAGCGCGATAGAGAGTGCACAAACACACTCAAAATCATCGCGTGTCATTTCCTTTCATTTCTTTTGAAACAGAACAAGTTTTTAAGCCATATTCTGGACAGTTTTTTTTTGTTTGTTTTTTTTGCAATAAACGTTTAGTTGAAGTTAAGCGCTTGTGTTGTGTGTTCTGTGTAATAGTGGCTGCGCTTCCTAGCAAGACAGACGAAATAAATTGTGTTAGAAGCACGAAATGAAATGCGCTAACGGCGGGTTCTCTCTCTCTCTTCTTTTTTACCTTACGTTTGTTTTTCGATTCAAAAGTATTAAATTTACTCTGTCCCTGTGCTGACCCGTTCAGGTGTCATCGTAAAGATAGACGGTTACGTGTGGAGCTTCACAGTAACTAATGACAACGCTTACATGCCCTTTTCTGTCTCTTTCGGTGCCGAGCTGCATGATTTGGTTGTCTCTGTGCAGCATTTGGCGTTGCGCACTGGTGGCTAACTGATGTCGCGAGGAAATATATATATAATATAGACAAAAACAAACACGCTTGAGGGTACGAACAGAGCCATCGTGACTGCGAAGCGAAGCCCGGCCGCGTCACCTGTTTGGGTGGTCCTTAGAAGGACCGTTTGGGGAATGCGGCGAGCGCGCGGAAGGGGTGCTCGCTTACGCCTTCTTCTCCGTCTTCTTCGGAAGAAGCACGGCTTGAATGTTGGGCAACACACCGCCCTGCGCGATGGTGACGCCGGAAAGCAGTTTGTTCAGCTCCTCGTCGTTGCGGATGGCGAGCTGCAAGTGACGGGGGATGATCCGGGTATTCTTGTTGTCACGAGCGGCGTTGCCCGCCAGCTCGAGCACCTCGGCGGCCAGGTACTCGAGTACGGCAGCCAGGTAGACCGGGGCGCCCGCTCCGACGCGCTCGGCGTAGTTTCCCTTGCGTAGGAGGCGGTGAATACGGCCCACGGGGAACTGAAGCCCCGCGCGGCTAGAACGGGTCTTGCTCTTGCCTTTCGCCTTGCCGCCCTTGCCACGTCCGGACATGGTGTTGCTTTTCGCTTGCCGGTTGAGAAAAACTGCTGCCTTCTAAGATGAGAGCCGTGCTCGAATGGTGGTGGTGGTAGTGGTTACAATGAAGAGGAAAAAGGCACCTAATTTCTGTCTGCCTTCAGGCGACACGGCGCAGTGCCTTATAGGGGTGGGGTTAAGGAGGGATAAAAAGGATAGAAGGAAAGTAGAAGCAGAAGAAGACAGCCAACGAGAGGAAAAAGAAGGAGATAGGAAAGTGGGGATCCGGTCGAAGCAGTCCAAGGGCGGGGTGCCACAATGCGAGAGCTACACGGCATCAGGAGACCGCGGAGGGCGAACCAGTCGGCGGGAGCTACGCTGAAGTCGGAGATCGCGAGGGCACAACCGTCCAGCTTGAAATCCTGCGAGCGAATCCTCGAATGGTTTCCGTTGCCACCATCGCGCGCCGCCGCTCGCGGGGAACGGATGAGAGTGTGAGAGAGGGAAGCCGTGCGAACCAATGGGGCGCGCGCGTTGTGCTGATCTCGTCAACACCCCTCGCTCATATTTAAGCGCGCCGCGCAGGGGCGACACGCGCATTCGACTCTGGTCTCGCGTGCGTGTTGCGTGAAATCATGCCTCCCCAACCGTCTGGCAAAGCCGTCAAGAAGGCCGGCAAGGCGCAGAAGAATGTGCGCGCCACGGACAAGAAGAAGAAGAAGCGCCGCAGGAAGGAGAGCTTCTCCATCTACATCTATAAGGTGCTGAAGCAGGTGCACCCCGACACTGGTGTCTCCAGCAAGGCCATGTCCATCATGAACAGCTTCGTGAACGACATCTTCGAGCGTATCGCCGCCGAGTCGTCACGCCTTGCTCACTACAACAAGCGCTCGACCATCACGAGCCGGGAGATCCAGACCGCGGTGCGCCTGCTTCTGCCCGGAGAGCTGGCCAAGCACGCGGTGTCCGAGGGCACAAAAGCCGTCACCAAGTACACCAGCTCCAAGTAGGCGTGCGTCGTGGGCCACAGCGAGCGGCGACAAATCAACGGCTCTTCTCAGAGCCACCCAAATTGTTTGCGTCGGCATAGGGGTTGTGCTGAGAGATTCGGCTCCAAATCCATCCTCTTCTCTCTGTTGAACACCGCTAGCAGGAGCGTTGGTGTGCCGCGCTCGACGTGTGTGCTCGGGTAGGTTGAACAGGTAAATTAGAGAAGACCGAGTGCGCGGAGAAAAGTGCCACAAGTACGGTAATGGAGGGAAAACCAGGAGCGTGGTAATTAAAAAAAAAAAAAAAAAAAACAGGGGGAAGGTGGCCGCTGCTCAAAACGTAACATGACCTCGAGTGTGTTCAGCTCTAGGGGAATGATCGAAAAGAAAACTAGCGTCAGCATTTGCCCGAGCAACTCCGACATGTCGGGCCAAATACGAAGGGGTATACACGGTATGCAGTGCATGCGGAGAGAAGGGAACTGCAGAACACTTGATAATGTTATGTAAATGGCTTCACCCTATAGTTTAAAATGATGGCGCAGAGTTTTTCAAAGCACCGGGGGAGGGCAAAATATACTTTAGGCGGGTAGAATCAACTAGAAGGTGGTTATCTTATTGGTGGCTACAGTCAAAGCAAGAGTGAAAACTAAACCATTCACTGCAAAGCGCCGGTCCTATACTTCACTATTTAAGGGGGACAAAATAAAAAGATAAATCTAGTTGTTGTTTAGCTAAGCATGTCCGATGTGAAGGGTACAGCCACATTCATCAGCCAGCGCCGAGTTCCTTCTCTGCCACGCCCACTCATTTGTTTACGAAATTGGGGCATTCATTTCTTGAGAGCGCAGGGCAGGCCCGTTTCGAGACTGTAGGAGGAGTGAATGTAGATTGAAGTGCGCGATGCGGTGAAAAATGTGCGGAAGCATTGATGCAAGAAAAGATGGGGGAGAATGTATAGACGCATGTGACATTAGCTGTAGAAGCGGAAAAGCGTGGGGGCGGGCTGCATGCTAATTATTGCCCCAACGCAAAGTATCAACAGCCCCCATGGAAAGGGGAAAAAAAAAAAATAAGCTGTGCGTACGCATAACAGGGGTACCACGCAGGTGATTTATATAGTGTACAAAGAAGTACGAAACTCAGTAAAGAAAGGCGGTCGACAGGGGGTATGGGCATTTCCTGTTTTTTACCACCGAGTGCTCCGTTTGCGCGTCGCCGAAACAAACATAGCCAGGCCGGCCAGCAAACGACACTGCTCGGCTTGACGTTTACATATCACACGGTGTAGCGGAACACTGTGTTCTCTTCGAAAGAACAAATGCGCCTGTGCTAGGCACAAATGAGTGGTGCGTTCCATTAGGAATATGGTTGGAAACTTACGTTAAATGAATGAGTGGACGCACCCTTTATTTCCGCTTGGTTTCGTGACGTGATGGACGGCAGCGAGCGTTGCAGTGTAACCGATACACATGTAACTGAGCGGTTGACGTCGGTCAGAATGTAGAAATGTGCAGTTTTCTGCGCGAAAAAGGAAAAGGGGGATGGGAGAAAAAATAATTGTTTGACGCTACCGCAGCTATCGTTATGGTGCGTCGTAGCGCCGCTAGAGATGCGTAGCATGCCAAGGGGAAGTCCGCGTTTAACTCGTCGTGAGCAAATGAATATAACGAGAGAAAGGACATCGCCAAAGAAAGAAAACAGCGGTGACTCACAATTAAGGCTGAACCAGCCAGAGTTGGCTGGCATGTTATCGTGGCCTTGGATGTCGTTTGGATCGCGGGGCTTGTCTGAGTACTGGTGCACGCGTTCGGCTGCAGCCGCCTTTCGTTCAGCAGGGATGATGGTTCGCGGTCAGTGGCCCTGTTTAAATAGATGCGAAGCCTAGTTAAAGTTGTTATCTACGCAGAATCGCCACACTTCATGTACCATTAGAACCGTGTCGTAGATGCGGTGCGGGAGGACTCAGTCCTAAATGGTGGGTTAATTAATTAAAAAAAAAAGAAAAAAAGCGGCTACTCAGGATTCGCAGTTGGACTGGATGCGAACCAAAGGTGGCAGTTTGGTTGTTGGGTTGCGATTGCCGCGGGCGTGTACCTGCACAATGCGGCCGTCGTTTGTAAGATGATTTCATTTGCGGAGGTTAGTGAGACCAGGCTGTGTTTTTATTGATGTTTCATTTCAGGATACCAACCGCGGCTTTTTCGAACGGCTTGTGGGTGTTTTGTGAGATCTTTTTAGATTACTGACTATGTTCAGCGGCTCGACAGTGCATTTGTATGAAGCCTTCAAGCGCGATCATTTTGTAAATTTGCATCGTGCGTCCCTGCCACCATGGGACCGCTCATGATTGTGAAAGATGAAACTGCGACCGCTTGAACACACTTGCACCACAAAAATGGCACGCGCAGTTTGGTATTGGTGCACGTGAGAAGGGAATACAATAGATGGGCATTGGCGCGCATCTTTTTCTCTTATTGATATGATATATAAGGATATGTCGGCGCACCATTATGGCACCGGCTACTCCTTAGCCGTTGAGTGAAACTTGAACACGTATCTTGAAGCAAAACATACAAAGCAGTGCATGGAAAGTAGAAAACTCGGGCAGAAATATGCAAAGACACACTTACACTTATACACACATATCAGAACACAATGGTAAGTAAATGTTCGAAAGTCAATGAATGAAGTCTCTGATAATGTCCCTCGTTAATATTCGGTCCACCAGCACAAAACAGTGGAGCACACGTCTGGTCCTTATAAAGATGCATTCGCTCGTGTGTACATAATTGTCGACACGTCATTCATTTCACAACACACACATGATGGGAGTCACGTGATACTGTACATAATAAGTACATTTGTTACAAATGAAAGTTCGTTATTTCTTAATACTTATCAGCAATCCCGCTGTCTTGTAAAGAACGTGTTGATGCTTTTAAAGCGTGCGACTGTAAAACTCGAGTAGGCCACGGACCCAGAAGTTTCTTCATGTTAAACGGTCTGCGGTCTAATGCCAACTGTTCGGACTTAAGACGGCGTCTCGTGATGTGGACATTCTACGAGAAGGTGACATACGTCTTCATCTATTAATCCACATTCGCATTCGGGACTTTCAGCTCTGCCGTGTCTGTGCAAAAAAAAAAAAAAAATGTTTTGTGTATGTCGTGCCTAGCCTCAATCGGTAAATTAGAGTTTGCGATATTCTATCTAATGCCAGCGTAATTTTTAATTCAATAGATGGATCGATGTGGTATAAATCGCACCTCTTTGTACTTTGGTCAAACCAAGCAGTTTTGCTCATTCTGAAAGTTTTATTCTTTATAATACTACGCAATTCACTTTTTTCGAAATATTGGTTGCCACGATGTGTAGACCTACTTTGTTTGCTCTGGACGGCAGATATCAGGCGTAATGAAGCTAGGAACACATGTGAGCCTCGGAAAAAGAAGTGCGAATAAGAAAGGCCAACTGCAAATCCTCTTTGCACAGCTGATGCCGTCCGGATAGTCGTTGATAGATTACTTAACAGGTTGTCAGCCTCCGAAGGTATTATGTAAGCGAAAGTACGCATGCGTAAAACATGCAGCGAACGAACACTCTTCCAACGCTGTAAAGAAGAAAGAATGCATAAAGGGTGGTGCATTTTACGCTCCAATATCGTCCTATGTAAGGCGCTTTAGAGTTAGGGCTGTTTTGCCTGTAATTGCGTGACCCTTGCAGGGTTCCTCACAGTGCAACCGTGCACTTGAAACAAGATGGGGAAACTTCGCTGCGACCGGACCGCTTGACAGTCCGTGTTTACGGGAGGAGAGGCGCGCCCGAGAGGAGGTGCGCTCTCACTCTCTGCCGTCCCCGTGAATGCTGAAATGAGCGCGGTCGCGTTGCGTGGCTTCGGTGAAACTGCCGTATCGCGATATGTAGTGGAGCTGCCACAGTAAAATTTGGGACACGCGTAGCCAGCCGAAGGTGCTGTTACTTTGCCGAATTTCACGTGCCGGCGTCCACAACAACGCGAGCACGCTTTGTTTAGAAATTCCCGGCCATGAGGCCGTGCCCGGACCGCGTGTGTTAGTCCCTTGGTTTGGCGACAAGGATGGCGTCAAAGTGACGCCGTGAAACGGGTTTCGTGCGTGCAAATGAGGCATTGATGTGATTAGAAAGAAAGCGACAACATAGAAAAGAAAAAAAAAAAGAGGGAGGGGGCACAGGCCGGGGACGAGTAGTCGCAAAGTGTTAAGTGTGCAGTTTATTTACGTGCGGCACACAGGTGAGCTGTTGCAGCTGTGAGTTTTGACAAATATTGCGTGTGTCATGTTCAGTGGACACGATGAAACGTTTGTTTTAGCGAACGCGTTGTATCCGCTGTGCATGAATTGTCGCTTACTCGGTTTGATGTCTCCTTGCCGCTGGGGCAGCTGATACGAGTGATACGCCATTTTGCAGCAGTGAAGGGTGCGTGAATGAATGGCCAAGAAACTTAGCAACAGTAACGAGAAAAGAATTACAAACAAACAAACGAAAGCACGTTTGCCGTGTATATTCAATCTTGTAGTGCAGAAAAATAGTCAGTGCAGCAACCTGCGCGGCCAACGCGCTCCTCGCGAAGAAAAGAGGGAGAGAGAGACGAGCCGGCCGCCGACCAACCGGCGTGCGCCGTTCGCCTTCCTCCTCAGTCTCGCGGGTCGGCGCCGACACCACGACTCGATCGTGTGGAGCATTCGCTTTCCGGGCGCGTTTCGAAGCAGAAGCAGAACTTCGGAAGCCGTCATGTCTGGCCGTGGCAAAGGTGGCAAGGGGTTGGGGAAGGGTGGCGCCAAGCGTCATCGAAAGGTGTTGCGTGACAACATCCAGGGCATAACCAAGCCGGCCATCCGTCGTCTGGCGCGCCGTGGCGGTGTCAAGCGCATCTCTGGCCTCATCTACGAAGAAACTCGCGGCGTTCTCAAGGTGTTCCTCGAGAACGTGATCCGCGATGCCGTCACTTACACCGAGCACGCCAAAAGGAAGACCGTGACAGCCATGGACGTCGTGTACGCCCTCAAGCGTCAGGGCCGCACCCTGTACGGATTCGGAGGCTAAGAAGCCAGCGGCGTCGCCTGCAGCCAGCCAACGAGAACACAACAGCCCTCTTCAGGGCTACCCACTTGATGCTTCGGCAGTGTGATCCCAGCGGTTCGCCATACCCGCCCGTCCCTCTTTGCAATATCATTGCGTCATCGCTCAGGTGAGCAGCACCTCGTGTAGTAGTAGCCTGATCGCGCTGGGTACTTGTCACGTTCACCGCATTTCGTTCGCGTCGTCGTCTTTCTCCTGGGTCTGCATGCACGAATAAATCGCCGCATCTGCGAGTTCTTCCTCTCCTTCCTGCAAGCCAAGCTGCTAAAACGGGCCCGTCAAGCGAACTTCGCCTAGTTAGTTACCTTATCGCGCGAAGGAAGAAGCCGAGCGCAGCGTTCTACCCTGGTCACTGCATTCTTGGAGACACGACTATGCTCAGGAAGCACGAACTCGCTTTTCTGTTTGGAATGCCCACTACACGATCGCGTCACGTTGTGTCGAAATAAATAAAAAACGCCCTATGTTCTACCGTGGGGCACGCAGACGAAGAACGGCTGTGTACTTACAAATGAAAATTGATTGTGACAGGTTGGTCGTGTTTACCGCCGTGCACTCAGAAGTGCCCCATTCAAGAACACATTGTGTACATTGTCCCGCCTAATTTTTTTTTTTTCCACACCTGGCGCTGCCAAGCTGTAAAAAAAAAAAAAAAAAAAAAGCAAGAAAGAAAAGTGGAAGGGGATGTTTAAACAATTTTCTGCGCAAGTCAGAAGCAAGTACACAATAAGCGCTGCCCATGCGGCGTGCTGAGGCAAGCTGCACTTGATAGAAGTGGCACTCATGTACTGTACTGGTGCTGCGAACACTGCAGTTGTGAAAGCTTTACTTGGACGGACAGCCACGCAACAATTGTTTCCATTTCGCCGGCAGAGGTGGTCACTCTAGGGAGGCTGGCTTGGCCGCCCACGCGAGAGGGGGAGGGGGACTGGCCCATGTAAACGCGAAAGGTTCGAGCGCGGGAAATTCGAAAGCAAGGCGCGCTCGCGTGAGCCTGCCGTCAGATGGCGACACCAACCCACGAGCAATGCATTTTCAAGTGCACCCTTCTTTTCCCACCCCCCTCCGCACAGGAAGAGGCGCGTCGAATGTGTAACCAAGGCGCACGACAGTGGTTCTGCTCAGGCAAGCCTACCTATAACAAAAATTGTTCTCCAAGTGTGTACCTTCATTTTCTCGTGAAAATGTGAAAGCCGAGTGAATGGGGCTTTTTGAGGCGCGTGTTGATCTTCCTTTCTATTATGATTATTATTTTTCACCCTTTCATTGAGTCCATTTCCTGCTTTTTGTGCCACATATTTAGCACTTAGAGGTGGGGGGGGGGGGGGGATTGCTGATGTGTAAGATGGAAACGAAGAGGAAAGTGAGCCCCGAAACAACTGTCTGCATCAGGATGCGACACCTCAGCGGTAGCTCACAAGGGATGGGGGGTGAGGACGGATTAAAAGGATAGGAATAATGGTGTAGAGAAAGAGAGATGAGGGAAACCAGAGTGAGACGACATATCGAGGGAATAGGAGTAAAAATGAAACAAAACATTCGAACGCAAACACCCCGTACATCCAACCGCCATTGAGCGCACCTAGTTGTTTGGCAAGTATGTATGAGTGATTCTTAAGAGGGAAAGGAAGATAAAATTGAGTCCCGTTACTGTCTGCTATTGAGCAAGTAGGCGCGCTCAGTGGCAGTTGGATGTACGGGGTGTTTGTGTTAGAATGTTTTGTTGCATTTTACTCCTTGTCATTGCGCCGACTTGTATGCATATACCAACACTGCCGGTGGTCTCTCGTCGTCTTCGCCACTCTACGTAATGGTCGCAAATGAGCGACAACGCAAGGAGCAAGTTTTTTTGGCGTGGCAGTGCGCATTTGGCCTCGGTGATGCGAGGCGCGCTGTTGGCGTGAATGGTGGCGTCTCGCACTCCGTCGCGCCCCTTCGGGAAGCGACGAGCTACAGCGTCGATTGATGTGTTGCCTGGAAGGCGAAAGAAATGCGCAGCAGGCTGTATTGTACAGCGGTAGTGGTTTCGTTTCGGTGTACCTCTTTGCAGCCGCGAACTGCACGGTTGCCCGAAAATGAGCGCCAGCCAGCATCCTGGCGCACGCTTCCGCGCTCGCACGCGGACGGGTTCTCACGCGTCGGCCAATGGGAGGGAGAGAGATGGGTCGTGCGGCGAAGCCGCTTGCCGTTCTCCGGCAGGAGCGCAGTTTCGCTCCGCCAGTCGAGGTGATCGGACGTACGAACCATGGCCCGAACTAAACAAACCGCGCGCAAGAGTACCGGAGGCAAGGCTCCGCGTAAGCAGCTTGCTACCAAGGCTGCTCGCAAGAGTGCCCCTGCCACAGGCGGGGTGAAGAAACCTCACCGTTACAGGCCTGGAACCGTGGCCCTGCGTGAAATTCGCCGATACCAGAAGTCGACCGAACTGCTGATCCGCAAGCTTCCCTTTCAGCGCCTGGTGCGGGAAATCGCTCAGGACTTCAAGACGGACCTCCGTTTCCAGAGTTCTGCCGTGATGGCCCTTCAGGAAGCTAGCGAGGCCTACCTCGTTGGTCTTTTCGAAGACACCAACCTGTGCGCCATCCACGCTAAGCGCGTCACCATCATGCCAAAGGACATCCAGCTGGCTCGGCGCATTCGCGGTGAGCGCGCCTAAGTTGGGCTGCTCCCTGCGCTTCGGTCGACAGGCAAGCAACAACAAACGGTCCTTCTCAGGACCACCAACGTGTCTGCTTTGGCTACGAGACCACTCCAGGCCACGTACTCCGGCCGCACCCTCTTTTGCTGTCATGTTTTGTACGTTCGTGGCTGCGCTGTCTAGCGAGCGGAAGAAAGGAACGTCGGCGCGTCGTTATTACGAAGAAATGGCTCAGCTTTGACAATTCAAGGTAAAAGTGTGTACCATTATGAGTAGACAGACAAAAGGTAGGCTAGCTTCAGTCGGTATGTGTGCAGCAGCCGTGCTGCGAACCTGTGGTGTGTCAATTTCATTTATGTGTTTAGCTTTTTGCCCGCCGCTTGTAAGGTGTTTTTGAGGGCTTCTGTTTGCGTAACGCCATGGTGACTTGGGCTGCTGGACCCCGGCGCAACTTTTGGGTGCACTCGTAGGAGGTGATGAAGTTTTACCGAGAGACGAAATAAACAATTGTATCGGGCCACTTGGTAAGGATCCATCTTGCTAGGAAGCGCTGCCACTATTACACAGACCTCACAACACAAGCGCTTAACTTCAACTGAACGTTTATTGCAAACGTCAGAGTTTATAGAAAAAGAATAGTAAAAGGTAGACAACTAAAAGCACACGTGCCAGTCCCGCACATTACTATCTGTTATTCTCTATCACCCCATCCAAAACACAGTTCTTTCCGCGTGAGCGCGATAGAGAGTGCACAAACACACTCAAAATCATCGCGTGTCATTTCCTTTCATTTCTTTTGAAACAGAACAAGTTTTTAAGCCATATTCTGGACAGTTTTTTTTTGTTTGTTTTTTTTGCAATAAACGTTTAGTTGAAGTTAAGCGCTTGTGTTGTGTGTTCTGTGTAATAGTGGCTGCGCTTCCTAGCAAGACAGACGAAATAAATTGTGTTAGAAGCACGAAATGAAATGCGCTAACGGCGGGTTCTCTCTCTCTCTTCTTTTTTACCTTACGTTTGTTTTTCGATTCAAAAGTATTAAATTTACTCTGTCCCTGTGCTGACCCGTTCAGGTGTCATCGTAAAGATAGACGGTTACGTGTGGAGCTTCACAGTAACTAATGACAACGCTTACATGCCCTTTTCTGTCTCTTTCGGTGCCGAGCTGCGTGATTTGGTTGTCTCTGTGCAGCATTTGGCGTTGCGCACTGGTGGCTAACTGATGTCGCGAGGAAATATATATATAATATAGACAAAAACAAACACGCTTGAGGGTACGAACAGAGCCATCGTGACTGCGAAGCGAAGCCCGGCCGCGTCACCTGTTTGGGTGGTCCTTAGAAGGACCGTTTGGGGAATGCGGCGAGCGCGCGGAAGGGGTGCTCGCTTACGCCTTCTTCTCCGTCTTCTTCGGAAGAAGCACGGCTTGAATGTTGGGCAACACACCGCCCTGCGCGATGGTGACGCCGGAAAGCAGTTTGTTCAGCTCCTCGTCGTTGCGGATGGCGAGCTGCAAGTGACGGGGGATGATCCGGGTCTTCTTGTTGTCACGAGCGGCGTTGCCCGCCAGCTCGAGCACCTCGGCGGCCAGGTACTCGAGTACGGCAGCCAGGTAGACCGGGGCGCCCGCTCCGACGCGCTCGGCGTAGTTTCCCTTGCGTAGGAGGCGGTGAATACGGCCCACGGGGAACTGAAGCCCCGCGCGGCTAGAACGGGTCTTGCTCTTGCCTTTCGCCTTGCCGCCCTTGCCACGTCCGGACATGGTGTTGCTTTTCGCTTGCCGGTTGAGAAAAACTGCTGCCTTCTAAGATGAGAGCCGTGCTCGAATGGTTTCCGTTGCCACCATCGCGCGCCGCCGCTCGCGGGGAACGGATGAGAGTGTGAGAGAGGGAAGCCGTGCGAACCAATGGGGCGCGCGCGTTGTGCTGATCTCGTCAACACCCCTCGCTCATATTTAAGCGCGCCGCGCAGGGGCGACACGCGCATTCGACTCTGGTCTCGCGTGCGTGTTGCGTGAAATCATGCCTCCCCAACCGTCTGGCAAAGCCGTCAAGAAGGCCGGCAAGGCGCAGAAGAATGTGCGCGCCACGGACAAGAAGAAGAAGAAGCGCCGCAGGAAGGAGAGCTTCTCCATCTACATCTATAAGGTGCTGAAGCAGGTGCACCCCGACACTGGTGTCTCCAGCAAGGCCATGTCCATCATGAACAGCTTCGTGAACGACATCTTCGAGCGTATCGCCGCCGAGTCGTCACGCCTTGCTCACTACAACAAGCGCTCGACCATCACGAGCCGGGAGATCCAGACCGCGGTGCGCCTGCTTCTGCCCGGAGAGCTGGCCAAGCACGCGGTGTCCGAGGGCACAAAAGCCGTCACCAAGTACACCAGCTCCAAGTAGGCGTGCGTCGTGGGCCACAGCGAGCGGCGACAAATCAACGGCTCTTCTCAGAGCCACCCAAATTGTTTGCGTCGGCATAGGGGTTGTGCTGAGAGATTCGGCTCCAAATCCATCCTCTTCTCTCTGTTGAACACCGCTAGCAGGAGCGTTGGTGTGCCGCGCTCGACGTGTGTGCTCGGGTAGGTTGAACAGGTAAATTAGAGAAGACCGAGTGCGCGGAGAAAAGTGCCACAAGTACGGTAATGGAGGGAAAACCAGGAGCGTGGTAATTAAAAAAAAAAAAAAAAAAAAACAGGGGGAAGGTGGCCGCTGCTCAAAACGTAACATGACCTCGAGTGTGTTCAGCTCTAGGGGAATGATCGAAAAGAAAACTAGCGTCAGCATTTGCCCGAGCAACTCCGACATGTCGGGCCAAATACGAAGGGGTATACACGGTATGCAGTGCATGCGGAGAGAAGGGAACTGCAGAACACTTGATAATGTTATGTAAATGGCTTCACCCTATAGTTTAAAATGATGGCGCAGAGTTTTTCAAAGCACCGGGGGAGGGCAAAATATACTTTAGGCGGGTAGAATCAACTAGAAGGTGGTTATCTTATTGGTGGCTACAGTCAAAGCAAGAGTGAAAACTAAACCATTCACTGCAAAGCGCCGGTCCTATACTTCACTATTTAAGGGGGACAAAATAAAAAGATAAATCTAGTTGTTGTTTAGCTAAGCATGTCCGATGTGAAGGGTACAGCCACATTCATCAGCCAGCGCCGAGTTCCTTCTCTGCCACGCCCACTCATTTGTTTACGAAATTGGGGCATTCATTTCTTGAGAGCGCAGGGCAGGCCCGTTTCGAGACTGTAGGAGGAGTGAATGTAGATTGAAGTGCGCGATGCGGTGAAAAATGTGCGGAAGCATTGATGCAAGAAAAGATGGGGGAGAATGTATAGACGCATGTGACATTAGCTGTAGAAGCGGAAAAGCGTGGGGGCGGGCTGCATGCTAATTATTGCCCCAACGCAAAGTATCAACAGCCCCCATGGAAAGGGGAAAAAAAAAAAATAAGCTGTGCGTACGCATAACAGGGGTACCACGCAGGTGATTTATATAGTGTACAAAGAAGTACGAAACTCAGTAAAGAAAGGCGGTCGACAGGGGGTATGGGCATTTCCTGTTTTTTACCACCGAGTGCTCCGTTTGCGCGTCGCCGAAACAAACATAGCCAGGCCGGCCAGCAAACGACACTGCTCGGCTTGACGTTTACATATCACACGGTGTAGCGGAACACTGTGTTCTCTTCGAAAGAACAAATGCGCCTGTGCTAGGCACAAATGAGTGGTGCGTTCCATTAGGAATATGGTTGGAAACTTACGTTAAATGAATGAGTGGACGCACCCTTTATTTCCGCTTGGTTTCGTGACGTGATGGACGGCAGCGAGCGTTGCAGTGTAACCGATACACATGTAACTGAGCGGTTGACGTCGGTCAGAATGTAGAAATGTGCAGTTTTCTGCGCGAAAAAGGAAAAGGGGGATGGGAGAAAAAATAATTGTTTGACGCTACCGCAGCTATCGTTATGGTGCGTCGTAGCGCCGCTAGAGATGCGTAGCATGCCAAGGGGAAGTCCGCGTTTAACTCGTCGTGAGCAAATGAATATAACGAGAGAAAGGACATCGCCAAAGAAAGAAAACAGCGGTGACTCACAATTAAGGCTGAACCAGCCAGAGTTGGCTGGCATGTTATCGTGGCCTTGGATGTCGTTTGGATCGCGGGGCTTGTCTGAGTACTGGTGCACGCGTTCGGCTGCAGCCGCCTTTCGTTCAGCAGGGATGATGGTTCGCGGTCAGTGGCCCTGTTTAAATAGATGCGAAGCCTAGTTAAAGTTGTTATCTACGCAGAATCGCCACACTTCATGTACCATTAGAACCGTGTCGTAGATGCGGTGCGGGAGGACTCAGTCCTAAATGGTGGGTTAATTAATTAAAAAAAAAAGAAAAAAAGCGGCTACTCAGGATTCGCAGTTGGACTGGATGCGAACCAAAGGTGGCAGTTTGGTTGTTGGGTTGCGATTGCCGCGGGCGTGTACCTGCACAATGCGGCCGTCGTTTGTAAGATGATTTCATTTGCGGAGGTTAGTGAGACCAGGCTGTGTTTTTATTGATGTTTCATTTCAGGATACCAACCGCGGCTTTTTCGAACGGCTTGTGGGTGTTTTGTGAGATCTTTTTAGATTACTGACTATGTTCAGCGGCTCGACAGTGCATTTGTATGAAGCCTTCAAGCGCGATCATTTTGTAAATTTGCATCGTGCGTCCCTGCCACCATGGGACCGCTCATGATTGTGAAAGATGAAACTGCGACCGCTTGAACACACTTGCACCACAAAAATGGCACGCGCAGTTTGGTATTGGTGCACGTGAGAAGGGAATACAATAGATGGGCATTGGCGCGCATCTTTTTCTCTTATTGATATGATATATAAGGATATGTCGGCGCACCATTATGGCACCGGCTACTCCTTAGCCGTTGAGTGAAACTTGAACACGTATCTTGAAGCAAAACATACAAAGCAGTGCATGGAAAGTAGAAAACTCGGGCAGAAATATGCAAAGACACACTTACACTTATACACACATATCAGAACACAATGGTAAGTAAATGTTCGAAAGTCAATGAATGAAGTCTCTGATAATGTCCCTCGTTAATATTCGGTCCACCAGCACAAAACAGTGGAGCACACGTCTGGTCCTTATAAAGATGCATTCGCTCGTGTGTACATAATTGTCGACACGTCATTCATTTCACAACACACACATGATGGGAGTCACGTGATACTGTACATAATAAGTACATTTGTTACAAATGAAAGTTCGTTATTTCTTAATACTTATCAGCAATCCCGCTGTCTTGTAAAGAACGTGTTGATGCTTTTAAAGCGTGCGACTGTAAAACTCGAGTAGGCCACGGACCCAGAAGTTTCTTCATGTTAAACGGTCTGCGGTCTAATGCCAACTGTTCGGACTTAAGACGGCGTCTCGTGATGTGGACATTCTACGAGAAGGTGACATACGTCTTCATCTATTAATCCACATTCGCATTCGGGACTTTCAGCTCTGCCGTGTCTGTGCAAAAAAAAAAAAAAAAATGTTTTGTGTATGTCGTGCCTAGCCTCAATCGGTAAATTAGAGTTTGCGATATTCTATCTAATGCCAGCGTAATTTTTAATTCAATAGATGGATCGATGTGGTATAAATCGCACCTCTTTGTACTTTGGTCAAACCAAGCAGTTTTGCTCATTCTGAAAGTTTTATTCTTTATAATACTACGCAATTCACTTTTTTCGAAATATTGGTTGCCACGATGTGTAGACCTACTTTGTTTGCTCTGGACGGCAGATATCAGGCGTAATGAAGCTAGGAACACATGTGAGCCTCGGAAAAAGAAGTGCGAATAAGAAAGGCCAACTGCAAATCCTCTTTGCACAGCTGATGCCGTCCGGATAGTCGTTGATAGATTACTTAACAGGTTGTCAGCCTCCGAAGGTATTATGTAAGCGAAAGTACGCATGCGTAAAACATGCAGCGAACGAACACTCTTCCAACGCTGTAAAGAAGAAAGAATGCATAAAGGGTGGTGCATTTTACGCTCCAATATCGTCCTATGTAAGGCGCTTTAGAGTTAGGGCTGTTTTGCCTGTAATTGCGTGACCCTTGCAGGGTTCCTCACAGTGCAACCGTGCACTTGAAACAAGATGGGGAAACTTCGCTGCGACCGGACCGCTTGACAGTCCGTGTTTACGGGAGGAGAGGCGCGCCCGAGAGGAGGTGCGCTCTCACTCTCTGCCGTCCCCGTGAATGCTGAAATGAGCGCGGTCGCGTTGCGTGGCTTCGGTGAAACTGCCGTATCGCGATATGTAGTGGAGCTGCCACAGTAAAATTTGGGACACGCGTAGCCAGCCGAAGGTGCTGTTACTTTGCCGAATTTCACGTGCCGGCGTCCACAACAACGCGAGCACGCTTTGTTTAGAAATTCCCGGCCATGAGGCCGTGCCCGGACCGCGTGTGTTAGTCCCTTGGTTTGGCGACAAGGATGGCGTCAAAGTGACGCCGTGAAACGGGTTTCGTGCGTGCAAATGAGGCATTGATGTGATTAGAAAGAAAGCGACAACATAGAAAAGAAAAAAAAAAAGAGGGAGGGGGCACAGGCCGGGGACGAGTAGTCGCAAAGTGTTAAGTGTGCAGTTTATTTACGTGCGGCACACAGGTGAGCTGTTGCAGCTGTGAGTTTTGACAAATATTGCGTGTGTCATGTTCAGTGGACACGATGAAACGTTTGTTTTAGCGAACGCGTTGTATCCGCTGTGCATGAATTGTCGCTTACTCGGTTTGATGTCTCCTTGCCGCTGGGGCAGCTGATACGAGTGATACGCCATTTTGCAGCAGTGAAGGGTGCGTGAATGAATGGCCAAGAAACTTAGCAACAGTAACGAGAAAAGAATTACAAACAAACAAACGAAAGCACGTTTGCCGTGTATATTCAATCTTGTAGTGCAGAAAAATAGTCAGTGCAGCAACCTGCGCGGCCAACGCGCTCCTCGCGAAGAAAAGAGGGAGAGAGAGACGAGCCGGCCGCCGACCAACCGGCGTGCGCCGTTCGCCTTCCTCCTCAGTCTCGCGGGTCGGCGCCGACACCACGACTCGATCGTGTGGAGCATTCGGATTCGCTCGCAGGATTTCAAGCTGGACGGTTGTGCCCTCGCGATCTCCGACTTCAGCGTAGCTCCCGCCGACTGGTTCGCCCTCCGCGGTCTCCTGATGCCGTGTAGCTCTCGCATTGTGGCACCCCGCCCTTGGACTGCTTCGACCGGATCCCCACTTTCCTATCTCCTTCTTTTTCCTCTCGTTGGCTGTCTTCTTCTGCTTCTACTTTCCTTCTATCCTTTTTATCCCTCCTTAACCCCACCCCTATAAGGCACTGCGCCGTGTCGCCTGAAGGCAGACAGAAATTAGGTGCCTTTTTCCTCTTCATTGTAACCACTACCACCACCATTCGCTTTCCGGGCGCGTTTCGAAGCAGAAGCAGAACTTCGGAAGCCGTCATGTCTGGCCGTGGCAAAGGTGGCAAGGGGTTGGGGAAGGGTGGCGCCAAGCGTCATCGAAAGGTGTTGCGTGACAACATCCAGGGCATAACCAAGCCGGCCATCCGTCGTCTGGCGCGCCGTGGCGGTGTCAAGCGCATCTCTGGCCTCATCTACGAAGAAACTCGCGGCGTTCTCAAGGTGTTCCTCGAGAACGTGATCCGCGATGCCGTCACTTACACCGAGCACGCCAAAAGGAAGACCGTGACAGCCATGGACGTCGTGTACGCCCTCAAGCGTCAGGGCCGCACCCTGTACGGATTCGGAGGCTAAGAAGCCAGCGGCGTCGCCTGCAGCCAGCCAACGAGAACACAACAGCCCTCTTCAGGGCTACCCACTTGATGCTTCGGCAGTGTGATCCCAGCGGTTCGCCATACCCGCCCGTCCCTCTTTGCAATATCATTGCGTCATCGCTCAGGTGAGCAGCACCTCGTGTAGTAGTAGCCTGATCGCGCTGGGTACTTGTCACGTTCACCGCATTTCGTTCGCGTCGTCGTCTTTCTCCTGGGTCTGCATGCACGAATAAATCGCCGCATCTGCGAGTTCTTCCTCTCCTTCCTGCAAGCCAAGCTGCTAAAACGGGCCCGTCAAGCGAACTTCGCCTAGTTAGTTACCTTATCGCGCGAAGGAAGAAGCCGAGCGCAGCGTTCTACCCTGGTCACTGCATTCTTGGAGACACGACTATGCTCAGGAAGCACGAACTCGCTTTTCTGTTTGGAATGCCCACTACACGATCGCGTCACGTTGTGTCGAAATAAATAAAAAACGCCCTATGTTCTACCGTGGGGCACGCAGACGAAGAACGGCTGTGTACTTACAAATGAAAATTGATTGTGACAGGTTGGTCGTGTTTACCGCCGTGCACTCAGAAGTGCCCCATTCAAGAACACATTGTGTACATTGTCCCGCCTAATTTTTTTTTTTTTCCACACCTGGCGCTGCCAAGCTGTAAAAAAAAAAAAAAAAAAAAGCAAGAAAGAAAAGTGGAAGGGGATGTTTAAACAATTTTCTGCGCAAGTCAGAAGCAAGTACACAATAAGCGCTGCCCATGCGGCGTGCTGAGGCAAGCTGCACTTGATAGAAGTGGCACTCATGTACTGTACTGGTGCTGCGAACACTGCAGTTGTGAAAGCTTTACTTGGACGGACAGCCACGCAACAATTGTTTCCATTTCGCCGGCAGAGGTGGTCACTCTAGGGAGGCTGGCTTGGCCGCCCACGCGAGAGGGGGAGGGGGACTGGCCCATGTAAACGCGAAAGGTTCGAGCGCGGGAAATTCGAAAGCAAGGCGCGCTCGCGTGAGCCTGCCGTCAGATGGCGACACCAACCCACGAGCAATGCATTTTCAAGTGCACCCTTCTTTTCCCACCCCCCTCCGCACAGGAAGAGGCGCGTCGAATGTGTAACCAAGGCGCACGACAGTGGTTCTGCTCAGGCAAGCCTACCTATAACAAAAATTGTTCTCCAAGTGTGTACCTTCATTTTCTCGTGAAAATGTGAAAGCCGAGTGAATGGGGCTTTTTGAGGCGCGTGTTGATCTTCCTTTCTATTATGATTATTATTTTTCACCCTTTCATTGAGTCCATTTCCTGCTTTTTGTGCCACATATTTAGCACTTAGAGGTGGGGGGGGGGGGGGGATTGCTGATGTGTAAGATGGAAACGAAGAGGAAAGTGAGCCCCGAAACAACTGTCTGCATCAGGATGCGACACCTCAGCGGTAGCTCACAAGGGATGGGGGGTGAGGACGGATTAAAAGGATAGGAATAATGGTGTAGAGAAAGAGAGATGAGGGAAACCAGAGTGAGACGACATATCGAGGGAATAGGAGTAAAAATGAAACAAAACATTCGAACGCAAACACCCCGTACATCCAACCGCCATTGAGCGCACCTAGTTGTTTGGCAAGTATGTATGAGTGATTCTTAAGAGGGAAAGGAAGATAAAATTGAGTCCCGTTACTGTCTGCTATTGAGCAAGTAGGCGCGCTCAGTGGCAGTTGGATGTACGGGGTGTTTGTGTTAGAATGTTTTGTTGCATTTTACTCCTTGTCATTGCGCCGACTTGTATGCATATACCAACACTGCCGGTGGTCTCTCGTCGTCTTCGCCACTCTACGTAATGGTCGCAAATGAGCGACAACGCAAGGAGCAAGTTTTTTTGGCGTGGCAGTGCGCATTTGGCCTCGGTGATGCGAGGCGCGCTGTTGGCGTGAATGGTGGCGTCTCGCACTCCGTCGCGCCCCTTCGGGAAGCGACGAGCTACAGCGTCGATTGATGTGTTGCCTGGAAGGCGAAAGAAATGCGCAGCAGGCTGTATTGTACAGCGGTAGTGGTTTCGTTTCGGTGTACCTCTTTGCAGCCGCGAACTGCACGGTTGCCCGAAAATGAGCGCCAGCCAGCATCCTGGCGCACGCTTCCGCGCTCGCACGCGGACGGGTTCTCACGCGTCAGCCAATGGGAGGGAGAGAGATGGGTCGTGCGGCGAAGCCGCTTGCCGTTCTCCGGCAGGAGCGCAGTTTCGCTCCGCCAGTCGAGGTGATCGGACGTACGAACCATGGCCCGAACTAAACAAACCGCGCGCAAGAGTACCGGAGGCAAGGCTCCGCGTAAGCAGCTTGCTACCAAGGCTGCTCGCAAGAGTGCCCCTGCCACAGGCGGGGTGAAGAAACCTCACCGTTACAGGCCTGGAACCGTGGCCCTGCGTGAAATTCGCCGATACCAGAAGTCGACCGAACTGCTGATCCGCAAGCTTCCCTTTCAGCGCCTGGTGCGGGAAATCGCTCAGGACTTCAAGACGGACCTCCGTTTCCAGAGTTCTGCCGTGATGGCCCTTCAGGAAGCTAGCGAGGCCTACCTCGTTGGTCTTTTCGAAGACACCAACCTGTGCGCCATCCACGCTAAGCGCGTCACCATCATGCCAAAGGACATCCAGCTGGCTCGGCGCATTCGCGGTGAGCGCGCCTAAGTTGGGCTGCTCCCTGCGCTTCGGTCGACAGGCAAGCAACAACAAACGGTCCTTCTCAGGACCACCAACGTGTCTGCTTTGGCTACGAGACCACTCCAGGCCACGTACTCCGGCCGCACCCTCTTTTGCTGTCATGTTTTGTACGTTCGTGGCTGCGCTGTCTAGCGAGCGGAAGAAAGGAACGTCGGCGCGTCGTTATTACGAAGAAATGGCTCAGCTTTGACAATTCAAGGTAAAAGTGTGTACCATTATGAGTAGACAGACAAAAGGTAGGCTAGCTTCAGTCGGTATGTGTGCAGCAGCCGTGCTGCGAACCTGTGGTGTGTCAATTTCATTTATGTGTTTAGCTTTTTGCCCGCCGCTTGTAAGGTGTTTTTGAGGGCTTCTGTTTGCGTAACGCCATGGTGACTTGGGCTGCTGGACCCCGGCGCAACTTTTGGGTGCACTCGTAGGAGGTGATGAAGTTTTACCGAGAGACGAAATAAACAATTGTATCGGGCCACTTGGTAAGGATCCATCTTGCTAGGAAGCGCTGCCACTATTACACAGACCTCACAACACAAGCGCTTAACTTCAACTGAACGTTTATTGCAAACGTCAGAGTTTATAGAAAAAGAATAGTAAAAGGTAGACAACTAAAAGCACACGTGCCAGTCCCGCACATTACTATCTGTTATTCTCTATCACCCCATCCAAAACACAGTTCTTTCCGCGTGAGCGCGATAGAGAGTGCACAAACACACTCAAAATCATCGCGTGTCATTTCCTTTCATTTCTTTTGAAACAGAACAAGTTTTTAAGCCATATTCTGGACAGTTTTTTTTTGTTTGTTTTTTTTGCAATAAACGTTTAGTTGAAGTTAAGCGCTTGTGTTGTGTGTTCTGTGTAATAGTGGCTGCGCTTCCTAGCAAGACAGACGAAATAAATTGTGTTAGAAGCACGAAATGAAATGCGCTAACGGCGGGTTCTCTCTCTCTCTTCTTTTTTACCTTACGTTTGTTTTTCGATTCAAAAGTATTAAATTTACTCTGTCCCTGTGCTGACCCGTTCAGGTGTCATCGTAAAGATAGACGGTTACGTGTGGAGCTTCACAGTAACTAATGACAACGCTTACATGCCCTTTTCTGTCTCTTTCGGTGCCGAGCTGCGTGATTTGGTTGTCTCTGTGCAGCATTTGGCGTTGCGCACTGGTGGCTAACTGATGTCGCGAGGAAATATATATATAATATAGACAAAAACAAACACGCTTGAGGGTACGAACAGAGCCATCGTGACTGCGAAGCGAAGCCCGGCCGCGTCACCTGTTTGGGTGGTCCTTAGAAGGACCGTTTGGGGAATGCGGCGAGCGCGCGGAAGGGGTGCTCGCTTACGCCTTCTTCTCCGTCTTCTTCGGAAGAAGCACGGCTTGAATGTTGGGCAACACACCGCCCTGCGCGATGGTGACGCCGGAAAGCAGTTTGTTCAGCTCCTCGTCGTTGCGGATGGCGAGCTGCAAGTGACGGGGGATGATCCGGGTCTTCTTGTTGTCACGAGCGGCGTTGCCCGCCAGCTCGAGCACCTCGGCGGCCAGGTACTCGAGTACGGCAGCCAGGTAGACCGGGGCGCCCGCTCCGACGCGCTCGGCGTAGTTTCCCTTGCGTAGGAGGCGGTGAATACGGCCCACGGGGAACTGAAGCCCCGCGCGGCTAGAACGGGTCTTGCTCTTGCCTTTCGCCTTGCCGCCCTTGCCACGTCCGGACATGGTGTTGCTTTTCGCTTGCCGGTTGAGAAAAACTGCTGCCTTCTAAGATGAGAGCCGTGCTCGAATGGTTTCCGTTGCCACCATCGCGCGCCGCCGCTCGCGGGGAACGGATGAGAGTGTGAGAGAGGGAAGCCGTGCGAACCAATGGGGCGCGCGCGTTGTGCTGATCTCGTCAACACCCCTCGCTCATATTTAAGCGCGCCGCGCAGGGGCGACACGCGCATTCGACTCTGGTCTCGCGTGCGTGTTGCGTGAAATCATGCCTCCCCAACCGTCTGGCAAAGCCGTCAAGAAGGCCGGCAAGGCGCAGAAGAATGTGCGCGCCACGGACAAGAAGAAGAAGAAGCGCCGCAGGAAGGAGAGCTTCTCCATCTACATCTATAAGGTGCTGAAGCAGGTGCACCCCGACACTGGTGTCTCCAGCAAGGCCATGTCCATCATGAACAGCTTCGTGAACGACATCTTCGAGCGTATCGCCGCCGAGTCGTCACGCCTTGCTCACTACAACAAGCGCTCGACCATCACGAGCCGGGAGATCCAGACCGCGGTGCGCCTGCTTCTGCCCGGAGAGCTGGCCAAGCACGCGGTGTCCGAGGGCACAAAAGCCGTCACCAAGTACACCAGCTCCAAGTAGGCGTGCGTCGTGGGCCACAGCGAGCGGCGACAAATCAACGGCTCTTCTCAGAGCCACCCAAATTGTTTGCGTCGGCATAGGGGTTGTGCTGAGAGATTCGGCTCCAAATCCATCCTCTTCTCTCTGTTGAACACCGCTAGCAGGAGCGTTGGTGTGCCGCGCTCGACGTGTGTGCTCGGGTAGGTTGAACAGGTAAATTAGAGAAGACCGAGTGCGCGGAGAAAAGTGCCACAAGTACGGTAATGGAGGGAAAACCAGGAGCGTGGTAATTAAAAAAAAAAAAAAAAAAACAGGGGGAAGGTGGCCGCTGCTCAAAACGTAACATGACCTCGAGTGTGTTCAGCTCTAGGGGAATGATCGAAAAGAAAACTAGCGTCAGCATTTGCCCGAGCAACTCCGACATGTCGGGCCAAATACGAAGGGGTATACACGGTATGCAGTGCATGCGGAGAGAAGGGAACTGCAGAACACTTGATAATGTTATGTAAATGGCTTCACCCTATAGTTTAAAATGATGGCGCAGAGTTTTTCAAAGCACCGGGGGAGGGCAAAATATACTTTAGGCGGGTAGAATCAACTAGAAGGTGGTTATCTTATTGGTGGCTACAGTCAAAGCAAGAGTGAAAACTAAACCATTCACTGCAAAGCGCCGGTCCTATACTTCACTATTTAAGGGGGACAAAATAAAAAGATAAATCTAGTTGTTGTTTAGCTAAGCATGTCCGATGTGAAGGGTACAGCCACATTCATCAGCCAGCGCCGAGTTCCTTCTCTGCCACGCCCACTCATTTGTTTACGAAATTGGGGCATTCATTTCTTGAGAGCGCAGGGCAGGCCCGTTTCGAGACTGTAGGAGGAGTGAATGTAGATTGAAGTGCGCGATGCGGTGAAAAATGTGCGGAAGCATTGATGCAAGAAAAGATGGGGGAGAATGTATAGACGCATGTGACATTAGCTGTAGAAGCGGAAAAGCGTGGGGGCGGGCTGCATGCTAATTATTGCCCCAACGCAAAGTATCAACAGCCCCCATGGAAAGGGGAAAAAAAAAAAATAAGCTGTGCGTACGCATAACAGGGGTACCACGCAGGTGATTTATATAGTGTACAAAGAAGTACGAAACTCAGTAAAGAAAGGCGGTCGACAGGGGGTATGGGCATTTCCTGTTTTTTACCACCGAGTGCTCCGTTTGCGCGTCGCCGAAACAAACATAGCCAGGCCGGCCAGCAAACGACACTGCTCGGCTTGACGTTTACATATCACACGGTGTAGCGGAACACTGTGTTCTCTTCGAAAGAACAAATGCGCCTGTGCTAGGCACAAATGAGTGGTGCGTTCCATTAGGAATATGGTTGGAAACTTACGTTAAATGAATGAGTGGACGCACCCTTTATTTCCGCTTGGTTTCGTGACGTGATGGACGGCAGCGAGCGTTGCAGTGTAACCGATACACATGTAACTGAGCGGTTGACGTCGGTCAGAATGTAGAAATGTGCAGTTTTCTGCGCGAAAAAGGAAAAGGGGGATGGGAGAAAAAATAATTGTTTGACGCTACCGCAGCTATCGTTATGGTGCGTCGTAGCGCCGCTAGAGATGCGTAGCATGCCAAGGGGAAGTCCGCGTTTAACTCGTCGTGAGCAAATGAATATAACGAGAGAAAGGACATCGCCAAAGAAAGAAAACAGCGGTGACTCACAATTAAGGCTGAACCAGCCAGAGTTGGCTGGCATGTTATCGTGGCCTTGGATGTCGTTTGGATCGCGGGGCTTGTCTGAGTACTGGTGCACGCGTTCGGCTGCAGCCGCCTTTCGTTCAGCAGGGATGATGGTTCGCGGTCAGTGGCCCTGTTTAAATAGATGCGAAGCCTAGTTAAAGTTGTTATCTACGCAGAATCGCCACACTTCATGTACCATTAGAACCGTGTCGTAGATGCGGTGCGGGAGGACTCAGTCCTAAATGGTGGGTTAATTAATTAAAAAAAAAAGAAAAAAAGCGGCTACTCAGGATTCGCAGTTGGACTGGATGCGAACCAAAGGTGGCAGTTTGGTTGTTGGGTTGCGATTGCCGCGGGCGTGTACCTGCACAATGCGGCCGTCGTTTGTAAGATGATTTCATTTGCGGAGGTTAGTGAGACCAGGCTGTGTTTTTATTGATGTTTCATTTCAGGATACCAACCGCGGCTTTTTCGAACGGCTTGTGGGTGTTTTGTGAGATCTTTTTAGATTACTGACTATGTTCAGCGGCTCGACAGTGCATTTGTATGAAGCCTTCAAGCGCGATCATTTTGTAAATTTGCATCGTGCGTCCCTGCCACCATGGGACCGCTCATGATTGTGAAAGATGAAACTGCGACCGCTTGAACACACTTGCACCACAAAAATGGCACGCGCAGTTTGGTATTGGTGCACGTGAGAAGGGAATACAATAGATGGGCATTGGCGCGCATCTTTTTCTCTTATTGATATGATATATAAGGATATGTCGGCGCACCATTATGGCACCGGCTACTCCTTAGCCGTTGAGTGAAACTTGAACACGTATCTTGAAGCAAAACATACAAAGCAGTGCATGGAAAGTAGAAAACTCGGGCAGAAATATGCAAAGACACACTTACACTTATACACACATATCAGAACACAATGGTAAGTAAATGTTCGAAAGTCAATGAATGAAGTCTCTGATAATGTCCCTCGTTAATATTCGGTCCACCAGCACAAAACAGTGGAGCACACGTCTGGTCCTTATAAAGATGCATTCGCTCGTGTGTACATAATTGTCGACACGTCATTCATTTCACAACACACACATGATGGGAGTCACGTGATACTGTACATAATAAGTACATTTGTTACAAATGAAAGTTCGTTATTTCTTAATACTTATCAGCAATCCCGCTGTCTTGTAAAGAACGTGTTGATGCTTTTAAAGCGTGCGACTGTAAAACTCGAGTAGGCCACGGACCCAGAAGTTTCTTCATGTTAAACGGTCTGCGGTCTAATGCCAACTGTTCGGACTTAAGACGGCGTCTCGTGATGTGGACATTCTACGAGAAGGTGACATACGTCTTCATCTATTAATCCACATTCGCATTCGGGACTTTCAGCTCTGCCGTGTCTGTGCAAAAAAAAAAAAAAAAAATGTTTTGTGTATGTCGTGCCTAGCCTCAATCGGTAAATTAGAGTTTGCGATATTCTATCTAATGCCAGCGTAATTTTTAATTCAATAGATGGATCGATGTGGTATAAATCGCACCTCTTTGTACTTTGGTCAAACCAAGCAGTTTTGCTCATTCTGAAAGTTTTATTCTTTATAATACTACGCAATTCACTTTTTTCGAAATATTGGTTGCCACGATGTGTAGACCTACTTTGTTTGCTCTGGACGGCAGATATCAGGCGTAATGAAGCTAGGAACACATGTGAGCCTCGGAAAAAGAAGTGCGAATAAGAAAGGCCAACTGCAAATCCTCTTTGCACAGCTGATGCCGTCCGGATAGTCGTTGATAGATTACTTAACAGGTTGTCAGCCTCCGAAGGTATTATGTAAGCGAAAGTACGCATGCGTAAAACATGCAGCGAACGAACACTCTTCCAACGCTGTAAAGAAGAAAGAATGCATAAAGGGTGGTGCATTTTACGCTCCAATATCGTCCTATGTAAGGCGCTTTAGAGTTAGGGCTGTTTTGCCTGTAATTGCGTGACCCTTGCAGGGTTCCTCACAGTGCAACCGTGCACTTGAAACAAGATGGGGAAACTTCGCTGCGACCGGACCGCTTGACAGTCCGTGTTTACGGGAGGAGAGGCGCGCCCGAGAGGAGGTGCGCTCTCACTCTCTGCCGTCCCCGTGAATGCTGAAATGAGCGCGGTCGCGTTGCGTGGCTTCGGTGAAACTGCCGTATCGCGATATGTAGTGGAGCTGCCACAGTAAAATTTGGGACACGCGTAGCCAGCCGAAGGTGCTGTTACTTTGCCGAATTTCACGTGCCGGCGTCCACAACAACGCGAGCACGCTTTGTTTAGAAATTCCCGGCCATGAGGCCGTGCCCGGACCGCGTGTGTTAGTCCCTTGGTTTGGCGACAAGGATGGCGTCAAAGTGACGCCGTGAAACGGGTTTCGTGCGTGCAAATGAGGCATTGATGTGATTAGAAAGAAAGCGACAACATAGAAAAGAAAAAAAAAAGAGGGAGGGGGCACAGGCCGGGGACGAGTAGTCGCAAAGTGTTAAGTGTGCAGTTTATTTACGTGCGGCACACAGGTGAGCTGTTGCAGCTGTGAGTTTTGACAAATATTGCGTGTGTCATGTTCAGTGGACACGATGAAACGTTTGTTTTAGCGAACGCGTTGTATCCGCTGTGCATGAATTGTCGCTTACTCGGTTTGATGTCTCCTTGCCGCTGGGGCAGCTGATACGAGTGATACGCCATTTTGCAGCAGTGAAGGGTGCGTGAATGAATGGCCAAGAAACTTAGCAACAGTAACGAGAAAAGAATTACAAACAAACAAACGAAAGCACGTTTGCCGTGTATATTCAATCTTGTAGTGCAGAAAAATAGTCAGTGCAGCAACCTGCGCGGCCAACGCGCTCCTCGCGAAGAAAAGAGGGAGAGAGAGACGAGCCGGCCGCCGACCAACCGGCGTGCGCCGTTCGCCTTCCTCCTCAGTCTCGCGGGTCGGCGCCGACACCACGACTCGATCGTGTGGAGCATTCGCGATTCGCTCGCAGGATTTCAAGCTGGACGGTTGTGCCCTCGCGATCTCCGACTTCAGCGTAGCTCCCGCCGACTGGTTCGCCCTCCGCGGTCTCCTGATGCCGTGTAGCTCTCGCATTGTGGCACCCCGCCCTTGGACTGCTTCGACCGGATCCCCACTTTCCTATCTCCTTCTTTTTCCTCTCGTTGGCTGTCTTCTTCTGCTTCTACTTTCCTTCTATCCTTTTTATCCCTCCTTAACCCCACCCCTATAAGGCACTGCGCCGTGTCGCCTGAAGGCAGACAGAAATTAGGTGCCTTTTTCCTCTTCATTGTAACCACTACCACCACCACCATTCGCTTTCCGGGCGCGTTTCGAAGCAGAAGCAGAACTTCGGAAGCCGTCATGTCTGGCCGTGGCAAAGGTGGCAAGGGGTT
>NW_027465196.1:22500-37229 GCF_043290135.1 Rhipicephalus microplus | reverse complement strand
AAGACGGGTCGGGTGGGTTACCGACCTACTCGCCGCAAACCACGATAGCGCCTCCGCGGGAGAATAGCCCCGCTCGCAGAGGCTTCTCGCCGGCCAACCCGCCGCCGCGGGACCAACCCGGACAGCAGGAGACGACAAGCTTGCCCAGCGGGTTCTCCGCTCCGTTTCCGGAGGGCGTCATCGTTCGGGCCTCCCGACAACCGGGAGAAGCCCATGGGGCCTGGACGGGGTGACGAACTTTTCGTGCACGGCGTGGTATAACTCCCGCGTGCCGTCTCCGAAGAGACGGGCAGGTCACCTCCACTGCCGGACTCAAAGTCGTGCTTGTTCCCTTTGACCCGCGTCCGTCGCGGCGTCCTACCGGCGGTGGGAAGTGCGCACCCCGGAGACCGCGTCTGCGTGCCAGCAGCCGAACAGTCCCCCGAAGGGGACCGTTTACCTGACGCCGCCGGCTCCGCGATCGTCCGGAGACTGAATCCCACCGCTTTCGAGCTTCGAGGGCCCACCGTTTTACTCTAAGCGGTTTCACGTACTCTTGAACTCTCTCTTCAAAGTTCTTTTCAACTTTCCCTCACGGTACTTGTGAACTATCGGTCTCTCGGTCGTATTTAGCCTTAGATGGAGTTTACCACCCACTTAGGGCTGCACTCTCAAGCAACCCGACTCACGGGAGGCTCCATCCGGGCGCGCAACGGCGGAGACGGGCCTGGCACCCACTCTGGGACAAGCCCCTGTCAGGGGGACTTGCACCGTCGCAAACACCCGAGAACGTCGCCTCCCATACACCACATTTCCCGACCGCCTGCAAGGACGGGGATTCGGTGCTGGGCTCGGTCCCGTTTCGCTCGCAGCTACTCGGGGAATCCCTGTTGGTTTCTTTTCCTCCGCTTAGTGATATGCTTAAATTCAGCGGGTTGTCTCGCCTGATCTGAGGTCGACAGCGGATACATTCGCTTCCATCAACTTCCTGCACGACCGCGTGCGCTCGCCCTACCAAGTGCGCCCGCAACCCTGTACAGGGCCACTTCTTCACAAGGCTGGCAATCGGCTTCCCCGCTGCACGCGTGCGGCGCACAACCGGTGTGACGTGGAAGTGACGGGACACGTTCGTAAACCCATCGCGAACCGAGTACGACGCCCTACCAAGTGCGCCCGCAACCCTGTACAGGGTCACATCTTCACAAGGCTGGCAAGCGGCATTCCGCTGCGCGCGTGCGTCGTCCGAGCAGTTGCGTGATAAACGACCGTGTCGAAAGCCCAAACACCGCCGAGGCCAGTCGCCGCCGCCGCAAGGGCAGCCACGCAGCCTGGCGAGAGGCATCGTCTCGTGTAGCGTCGCCCCCCGCCCCAACTGGAGTGGCCCAGTTTTTTGAACGGGACGGGAACTGCGAAGCACTTAGACCGACGGCGGACTACGACGAGAACGCCTTAAGCTTCGCCAACGTTTCGCCAACTCGTGCGGGAGACTTTTTCCGCTTCGCGGCAAGTCGTCGCGCCGTGCTCTCCGCATCAACCGCGTACGCAGCGAACCGCAAACGTCGGGCGCAGCCTCCTCACCTCCCTGCGCTTTGCGCGCGAACGTTCCCTGTTCGCGCGGCAAAGCCTGGAGGAGGCACGGCCCCGCAGCGTGTTCGAGCGCCCGGTCTACGGGACACCCTGCTTACTTCGAGGGCAACAAGCGCAACGCAAGGCTGCGATCTCGCGCACTTTGCGCACGGCTGGAGAAGCTTTGCTGGCCGGCTTTCGCTCCTCGTGTTTACCGTGCGTTAAAGTTGCGCGTCCGTGGCTCTCGCAGCTCTTGCGCGCCCGGTCGCAGAGAGGAGTACGCAACCTCGACCGCACTTTCCCTGCAGGCTTCCTTCCGACTCGAAGTCCTGCGGCGGTCTCAACGAGGTGCCACATCCTCAATGCAGTCGGTCGCCCCCGTTTCGGTTGGGCTCTGGCACGACGGTCGCCACCGTCTCGCCCTTGAGTGGCCGCTGTTGGCGCTCGCTGTGAGGTGTTCAGCGTGCTGTCCGTGTTGCCGACGCGGTCAAAACGAGTCGACGGCTCACGTTCCCTTGTGCGCCGAAGGCTCTCTTGATATGTGATCCGACCCTCAGACAGACGAAGCCAAGGGAAGACCCAAGGCCGCAATGTGCGTTCAAAGAATCAGTGCTCAGTGTGTCCTGCAATTCACACCAAGTCTCGCAGCTGGCTGCGTTCTTCATCGACCCGAGAACCGAGTGATCCACCGCTTAGAGTCGTGAAAAAGTGTTTGTTCAATTCCGTACAGTCAAAACCAAACGTTTCTGGCACTCGGCCAAACAGTGGCCAAGAAGGGGCGCTTTTCAGCGCACGCTTGGACTCCAAAACTCTGCCGCGCCTTTTTCGGCTGCCGCAAATCGAGCAAACGGTGTGTTTCGGACGGCGTTTCGCTTTCGCTACTTGCGAGTGCTTTCGTGGTCCACCCCTCTATAAATACTCGGGAGGCGTCGAAGCCGGTTCTCCAAGCCGGACCCGTAGGTATCGTTGTGTGCTCGCTCTCATTGGCCCGCCTAACCAGAAAATGCCTGCGGTACACCCATTTGGATAAGAGTGCACGCAGATGCGGGCCTCGACGGCTACACATTTCCTCGGGCGGCCGCCTCCCGGCCTCCGTGGAGCGCGGGATGCACGGTCCCATCGACAAGCCTCTCCCGTTTTTACCGTGGCGTCGCGGTTCACCACGGCAGGCGGGTCGGTCTCCTCCGCATAAAAAGGGGGACCCCCGCTTTTTGTTCCACGAAATCGCACAAGCTTTTTTCGCATCCACGGTTTGCACCGCACACCAAAATGCCGATCCGGCTGCCTACTTTAGCCAACAGGTGGAGCCAGGCGCGCCGTACTTGCGCGGCACTTCCCACGTCCACCGAAGTCGGTGCCAAGGACCACTTTCGGCGCCGGAGCCGCGTACGAGCCTACTCGAGGCGGAAGAACGAAGCCAGCAAGGGCCTGGCCGCAAGTGCGTTCAATTGTCGGGACGTCCAAGTCCCTCGTTCTTCCGTGCTTCCTCTTTCGGCAAGTCGTTGCGGCACCTTCCCAAAGCGCGCAGACCCGCTAATCGCGACGAGCGCGACGTGGCCGTGCCGCCTTTCCCTCGGCAGCAAGCAAAACGCCTGGCAACGTCGACGCTCCCCTAACCGCGATCTCGCACCGTGTTTCGTGTGGCGAATTCAAAAGCCGGCCGGCGCTGCTGCAACCATTACGGTCGGTACGCATACGCCGCGGAGGGCGGGACGGTCATCGGAGCGTGCGGTTCCTCCATCGAGTACTGCGCACCTCGGCCGTCGCATCGCCGTGCCATGACCGGCCGCGCGTCAACGCGAACCGGTGCCAGCGAGATCCCTCGCCTGCAAGAACCGACCGGCAGCCTCCGTCACCCGAGGACGCGGAGGCGCTTGCCGCGGACGGCGGGACGGTATGCACTGGTGCACAGCGGACCCGTCACATCGCCAGTTCCTTGACCGACCGCCGACGCTTGTGCCGTTCCTCTCGTACTTGGCAGTCGCCGCGCGATTGTCGGGTCTCGTTCTTGCACGCTCGAACGGTCGGGAGGGCACTCGGCTGGCGTTTCGGGAACGCGCAGCCTCGCCTTCTACCGACGTAACCACGACTCGCCGTTCGCGCTCCGCCGCTCCTGTTTACAGTACTAGGCGGTCCCGCAGCGGTCGGGTCGCGCATTTCGAGCGCTTCGAGCCACGGTGCAGTGGCGGGTCGAAAGCCGACCTATGAGTGCGTTGCGCCGTTTGTACCCGCGTCCGCCACCTGGCCGACCGTCCAAGGTCGCGGTGTTGGCGTCCGCTGGGCGCAACAATTTGTCACGGGGTGCCGCTCCACATTCAGGCAGCCCCGTGGGGAAAAGCCGACCCCGCGTCCAAACGGGGTCAGCGGCAGAAAGTGTCGGGCGCAGACGCAGCTGAGGCGCTCACCCTTCACAATCCGTTAATGATCCTTCCGCAGGTTCACCTACGGAAACCTTGTTACGACTTTTACTTCCTCTAAATGATCAAGTTTGGTCATCTTTCCAACAGACCGGCGCAACCGAAGGCCGCGCCGGACATCGGTCCGAAGACCTCACTAAATCATTCAATCGGTAGTAGCGACGGGCGGTGTGTACAAAGGGCAGGGACGTAATCAACGCGAGCTTATGACTCGCGCTTACTGGAATTCCTCGTTCAAGGGAACAATTGCAAGCCCCTATCCCAATCACGAAAGAAGTTCCACGGGTTACCCAGTCTTTTCAGACAGGGATAAAGACACCGCTGCTTCCTTCAGTGTAGCGCGCGTGCGGCCCCGGACATCTAAGGGCATCACAGACCTGTTATTGCTCTGTTTCGTGCGGCTAGGAGCCGCTTGTCCCTCTAAGAAGGTTGTAAGGTGCTGGGAACCCCGCACCTATTTAATAGGCTAGAGTCTCGTTCGTTATCGGAATTAACCAGACAAATCGCTCCACCAACTAAGAACGGCCATGCACCACCATCCACCGAATCAAGAAAGAGCTCTCAATCTGTCAATCCTCCCAGTGTCCGGGCCGGGTAAGTTTTCCCGTGTTGAGTCAAATTAAGCCGCAGGCTCCACTCCTGGTGGTGCCCTTCCGTCAATTCCTTTAAGTTTCAGCTTTGCAACCATACTTCCCCCGGAACCCAAATACTTTGGTTTCCCGGAAGCTGCCCGCCGAGTCATTTGAGTAACTCAGGCGGATCGCTGGTTGGCATCGTTTATGGTCAGAACTAGGGCGGTATCTGATCGCCTTCGAACCTCTGACTTTCGTTCTTGATCAATGAAAACATTCTTGGCAAATGCTTTCGCAGTAGTTCGTCTTGCGACGGTCCAAGAATTTCACCTCTAGCGCCGCAATACGAATGCCCCCGTCCGTCCCTCTTAATCATTACCTCGTATTCCAAAAACCAACAGAACAGAAACGAGGTCTTGTTCTATTATTCCATGCAAGTTTATTCAGGCGACTCGCCTGCGTTGAGCACTCTAATTTTTTCAAAGTAAAAGCACCGGCCATCTCGAGGCACACAATGAAGTGCACCAAGAAAGAACCGGCATGATGTTCAGTCCGAGCCGTCGCATCGGGTAGATGCACTACTCGTCTGGAACTGAGATCCAACTACGAGCTTTTTAACCGCAGCAGCTTTAGTATACGCTATTGGAGCTGGAATTACCGCGGCTGCTGGCACCAGACTTGCCCTCCAATTGATCCTCGTTAAAGGATTTAGAGTGTACTCATTTCAATTACGGGGCCTCAAAAGAGTCCCGTATTGTTATTTTTCGTCACTACCTCCCCGTGCCGGGAGTGGGTAATTTGCGCGCCTGCTGCCTTCCTTGGATGTGGTAGCCGTTTCTCAGGCTCCCTCTCCGGAATCGAACCCTGATTCTCCGTTACCCGTAACAACCATGGTAAGCAAGTAACCTACCATCGAAAGTTGATAAGGCAGACACTTGAAAGAAACGTCGCCGGCTCGTGGCCATGCGATCAGCACAAAGTTATCCAGAGTCACCACACAATACGGGCCGAAACCCGATCGATCTTGGTCTAATAAAAGCACCCGTTACCCAAAGGGCTCCAGGCTCACTGCATGTATTAGCTCTAGAATTGCCACAGTTATCCAAGTAGGAAGAAACGATCTAAGGAACCATAACTGATTTAATGAGCCATTCGCGGTTTCGCCTTATTTCGCATGTACTTAGACATGCATGGCTTAATCTTTGAGACAAGCATATGATTACTGGCAGGATCAACCAGGTAATCGTTCGACTGCGCGTCCGTCCTCGCCTTCGGCGGGCCGGACGCAGTCTGTGTGCGGCGGAGGCCACCTTCAGGCGCCCCAACACGCTTATTTTGCACTCCGAGATGACGGCGTTCGAGCTCGCTACGGCACAACCTTCCCGAAAGACGAGTGGGAGCCGTGCGGCAAGAAGCACGTTCATGCTCGCTCTTTTTCGTTGCATCGACTCGGTCGCGCCGTGCGGGTTGCCCAAGCCCGCTGCACTGTCGGTGGACCGGCCGGAACTAGCAACGGAGCCGAGACTGCAAAGCCGCCAGACGACGGGTCACGCCCGCGTCTTCGGCGCTTTCGCATCTGAATCGCCCGAGGACGACACGGAACACACCTCGATATCGTGGTAAAACGGCACCGTCCGACAACCAGCCCCTAACGCATCAAGCGGATGAGGCTGCAGACGACTGCCGTGGATTCCCCTGGAGCAGACCCGAGGACACGCTTGACGAGGCCGAAGCCCGCCGCATATCAGACACCCGGTCGCTTTCGCGTACGCCGCTCACGAGAACCCCCACATAATAGCAGCGATAAGTACCCAGACCTCCTTGGGCACTAATACGAGCGTACTCGAGAAAATTTCACCGCGGGTGTGCCCCGAAACGTGTGGCACGTTGAGCGTGCCACAAGTCTACGTCGCTCTCAAACCCGCCGAGGTCGTAGAATTTGCGACCCTACTCACGAAATTCCCACCGAGGATACGGCCGCAAACGTACCGCACCTTGGGTAGGCCACGAGTTTGTGCAACACTACGCTGACGGCACAGCACCGAGGTCGTGCGCGCACGCACGGGAAAATTCCGCCGCGGTTTCTGCCGAAAACGTGAGGCACCACGACTCTCCGCAAGTTCGCGTCGACTGCGAAAGACCGAAGTCGTGAACGACGTGTCCGCTACTCGCCGCCGACACGCTGGACACCAAACGTACAACGACTCGACGGCGTCGTAGAGGCCCACGACGCGGTTTTCCTTAACGACGTCTCGGCGTGGCACCGACAGGTTAGAACGGCCGACCAACGTTCCCTGTCCGCCGTTCGGCTCAGTCGAAGGGCTCGGCGACTTCGGCAACGCTGCGAAGCCGCACGGTGACGCACGCCATGTCCCCATTTTTTTTTTTTTTTTCTTTCTGCGTCTGCCGGGGTGCCCCTATAATAGCAGCGATAAGCACCCAGACCGCCGTGGGTCGCTCGCCCCGGCTGACGTGGTTTTTCGTACTCCTGCGGCGGTCGCCGTCAAGCACGTCCAAATACGCTACTTTCGTGGGCGCATTCACGCTCTTTCGCTTCGCCGGAGTGCCAGCACTCACTCTGCCAAAAACGGCGAACATCCGAGCGGCGGTTCCCACTTTTGCGTCGGCGTCGCAAACCCCGCCCCGGCAGACGAGGTTTGCCGTACTCGTGCGACGGTGGCCGGCGGGCACGTCGAAAGACGCCGATATCGTGCGCGAATTGGCGCACCTTGGCTTCACCGGAGTGCCGCCACTGACTCCTCCAAAAACGGCGAAGATCCGAGCGGCGCTTCCCACTTTCGCATCGGCGTCCCGAACTCCGCCCCGGCTGACGCGGTTTACCGTACTCGTGCGACGGTCGCCGGCGAGCACGTGGAAAGACGCCGATATCGTGCCCGAATCGGCTCCGTTCGGCTTCGCCGGAGTGCCAGCACTGGCTCGGCGAAAGACGACGAACATCCGAGCGACGGTTCTCACTATTGCGTACGCGTCGCAAACCCCGCCCCGGCAGACGCACTTTGCCGTACTCGTGCGACGGTCGCCGGCGAGCACGTAGAAAGACGCCGATATCGTGCCGGAATCGGCCCCGTTTGGCTTCGCCGGAGTGCCAGCACTCACTCGGCCACAAACGGCGAACATCCGAGCGGCGGTTCCCACTTAGCCGTCGGCGTCCCGAACTCCGCCCCGGCAGACGCGGTTGCCGAGCTCGTGCGACTAGCGACCGCGAAGCCGTCTCGCGACGCCGCTTTCGTGCGCGGCTCCCACTGCGACCTGGGTCACCCGAGGTCGACGAGCAAGAAAGAATGTCGAAAAAAAATTTTTTTTTTTTTTGCGTCTGCCGGGGTGCCCCTATAATAGCAGCGATAAGCACCCAGACCGCCATGGGTCGCTCGCCCCGGCTGACGTGGTTTTTCGTTTTCCTGCGGTGGTCGTCGTCAAGCACGTCCAAACACGCCACTTTCGTGGGCGCATTCGCGCTCTTTCGCTTCGCCGGAGTGCCAGCACTCACTCTGCCAAAAACGGCGAACATCCTAGTGGCGGTTCCCACTTTTGCGTCGGCGTCGCCAACCCCGCCCCGGCATACGCGGTTTGCCGTACTCGTGCGGCGGTGGCCGGCGGGCACGTCGAAAGACACCGATATCGTGCGCGAGTCGATGCTTCTTGGTCTCGCAGGAGGGCCGCCACTCACTCCTGCAAAAACGGCGAAGATCCGAGCGGCGCTTCCCACTTTTTCGTCGGCATCGCAAACCTCGCCCCGGCAGACGCGCTTTGCCGTACTCGTGCGACGGTCGCCGGCGAGCACGTCGAAATACGCCGATATCGTGCCCGAATCGGCCCCGTTTCGCTTCGCCGGAGTGCCAGCACTCACTCGGCCAAAAACGGCGAACATCCGAGCAGCGGTACCCACTTAGCCGTCGGCATCCCGAACTCCGCGCCGGCTGACGCGGTTGCCGAGCTCGTGCGACTAGCGACCGCGAACGCGTCTCGCGACGCCGCTTTCGTGCGCGGCTCCCATTGCGACCTGGGTTACCCGAGCTCGACCAGCAAAAAAGAAGGTCGAAAAAAAATTTTTTTTTTCTGCGTCTGCCGGGGTGCCCCTATAATAGCAGCGATAAGCACCCAGACCGCCGTGGGTCGCTCGCCCCGGCTGACGTGGTTTTTCGTACTCCTGCAGCGGTCGCCGTCAAGCACGTCCAAATACGCCACTTTCGTGGGCGCTTTCGCGCTCTTTCGCGTCGCCGGTGTGCCAGCACTCACTCTGCCAAAAACGGCGAACATCCTAGTGGCGGTTCCCACTTTTGCGTCGGCGTCGCCAACCCCGCCCCGGCATACGCGGTTTGCCGTACTCGTGCGGCGGTGGCCGGCGGGCACGTCGAAAGACACCGATATCGTGCGCGAGTCGATGCTTCTTGGTCTCGCAGGAGGGCCGCCACTCACTCCTGCAAAAACGGCGAAGATCCGAGCGGCGCTTCCCACTTTTTCGTCGGCATCGCAAACCTCGCCCCGGCAGACGCGCTTTGCCGTACTCGTGCGACGGTCGCCGGCGAGCACGTCGAAATACGCCGATATCGTGCCCGAATCGGCCCCGTTTCGCTTCGCCGGAGTGCCAGCACTCACTCGGCCAAAAACGGCGAACATCCGAGCAGCGGTACCCACTTAGCCGTCGGCATCCCGAACTCCGCGCCGGCTGACGCGGTTGCCGAGCTCGTGCGACTAGCGACCGCGAACGCGTCTCGCGACGCCGCTTTCGTGCGCGGCTCCCATTGCGACCTGGGTTACCCGAGCTCGACCAGCAAAAAAGAAGGTCGAAAAAAAATTTTTTTTTTCTGCGTCTGCCGGGGTGCCCCTATAATAGCAGCGATAAGCACCCAGACCGCCGTGGGTCGCTCGCCCCGGCTGACGTGGTTTTTCGTACTCCTGCAGCGGTCGCCGTCAAGCACGTCCAAATACGCCACTTTCGTGGGCGCTTTCGCGCTCTTTCGCGTCGCCGGTGTGCCAGCACTCACTCTGCCAAAAACGGCCAACATCCGAGCGGCGGTTCCCACTTTTGCGTCGGCGTCGTAAACCCCGCCCCGGCAGACGCGGTTTGCCCTACTCGTTCGACGGTCGCCGGCGAGCGCGTCGAAAGACGCCGATATCGTGCGCTAATTGGCGCTCCTTGGCTTCTCCGGAGTGCCGCCACTCACTCCTCCAAAAACGGCGAAGATCCGAGCGGCGTTCTCCACTTTCGCATCGGCGTCCCGAACTCCGCCCGGGCTGACGCGGTTTACCGTACTCGTGCGACGGTCGCCGCCGGGCACGTCGAAAGACGCCGATATCGTGCCGTAATCGGCCCCGTTTGGCTTCGCCCGAGTGCCAGCACTCACTCGGCCAAAAACGGCGAACATCCGAGCAGCGTTTCCCACTTTCGCATCGGCGTCCCGAAGCCCGCCCCGGCAGACGCGGTTTGCCCTACTCGAGCGACGGTCGCCGGCGATCACGTCGAAAGGCGCCGAATTCGTGCACGAATCGATGCTTCTTGGTCTCGCAGGAGGGCCGCCACTCACTCCTGCAAAAACGGCGAAGATCCGAGTTGCGCTTCCCACTTTTTCGTCGGCGTCCCGAACTACGCCCCGGCTGACGCGGTTTACCGTACTCGTGCGACGGTCGCCGGCGGGCACTTCAAAATACGCCGATTTCGTGGGCGCATTCACGCTGTTTCGCTTCCCCGGAGTGCCAACACTCACTCTGCCGAAAGCGGCGATCATCCGAGCGGCGGTTCCCACTTTTGCGTCGGCTTCGCAAACGGCGCCCCGGCAGACGCGCTCGTGCGACGTACTCGTGCGACGGTCGCCGGCGAGCACGTCGAAAGACGCCGATATCGTGCTCGAATCGACCCCGTTTCGCTTCGCCGGAGTGCTGCCAGTCACGGCGCAGAGAACGGCGAACAAGTGTTTTTTTTTTTTTTTCCTAGAATTTGTGTTATAGAAGGCACATTTGATATCGGACGATAATTTTCAACTTTATCACGCGCACCGATTTTCGTGTAGAGGTTTGCAAGTTTATGGGAATTTCTCCACTTGGAATAATGCGATTTAGTAGTACTACGAGAACTTCATGGATGTACTCAAGGGTACGGGGCAAGTCAGTTACGTCAACACCTGCAGATTTTTTACACTTCAAACTGAAAATTGTTGGTTGTGAGTCCTCGTGTGATATTAAAGGCCGATTCGCTAACACATAGAACAAAGAAAGAAAGGAAGAAAAAACGCCCGCGCTCGCTCAAGAAACCTGGGTTCGCAACAAGTGGCAACAACAAGCAACCGAGCGAGTGCGCCAAAACCCGTGGCGGCCGAACAAACGCGAAGTCCCAACCGCGTCAGCCGGGGCGGCACGGGACAGGAAAAATCACTTCAGCCGGGGCGGCGGGGCACCGAATAAACCTCGTCACCTCGTCGCAGGATAAAAGAGGAAACAAAAAGTCTAAACAGCGTCTGCTGGAGCGAATGCGTAATAAAACAACAACAACAACAAAAAAAAAACACCCGCGCTCAAGAAGTCTGCAATCCTCACAAAAGGCGACTGTGACCGAGCAGCGTCAGCCGGGGCCGTGCGGAAACGGAAAAACCGCGACTACCGGGGCGTCGAGGCACCGAAAAATCCACTTCAGCCGCGGCGAAAAAAAAAACAAAAAGAAAGACGGAGGGGGGGGGGGGAACCACGTCTGCCGGGGCGAAGGAAAAAAAAAAACGCGTCTGCCGGGGCGAGCCCGGGTGCGGCACCACCGGGAAAACTGTGGCAAACAGACATGGCGATCGAGTGAGTGGGCCGCCAGCCAGGCTCAGCCAAAAAGTGCAAAGTCCGAACTGCGTCAGCCGGGGCGGCAAAAACCGCGTCAGCCGGGGCGGCGCAAAAAACCGCGTCTGCCGGGGCGGCACGAAACCGCGTCAGCCGGGGCGGGGCGAAAACTGCGTCAGCCGGGGCGAAAAGAAAAAAAAAAAACGCGTCTGCCGGGGCAAGCCCGGGTGCGGCACCACCGGGAAAACTGTGGCAAACAGACATGGCGATCGAGTGAGTGGGCCGCCAGCCAGGCACAGCCGAAAAGTGCAAAGTCCGAACCGTGTCAGCCGGGGCGACGCAAAAACCGCGTCAGCCGGGGCGGCGCGAAAACCGCGTCAGCCGGGGCGGCACGAAACCGCGTCAGCCGGGGCGGCGCGAAAACTGCGTCAGCCGGGGCGGCGCGAAAACCTCGTCAGCCGGGGCGAGCGAAAAGGGGGGGGGGGGAACCACGTCTGCCGGGGCGAAAGAAAAAAAAACGCGTCTGCCGGGGCGAGCCCGGGTGCGGCACCACCGGGAAGACTGTGGCAAACAGACATGGCGATCGAGTGAGTGGGCCGCCAGCCAGGCTCAGCCCAAAAAGTGCCAAGTCCGAACTGCGTCAGCCGGGGCGGCAAAAACCGCGTCAGCCGGGGCGGCGCGAAAACCGCGTCTGCCGGGGCGGCGCGAAAACTGCGTCTGCCGGGGCGAGCCCGGGTGCGGCACCACCGGGAAAACTGTGGCAAACAGACATGGCGATCGAGTGAGTGGGCCGCCAGCCAGGCACAGCCGAAAAGTGCTAAGTCCGAACTGCGTCTGCCGGGGCGGCACGAAACCGCGTCAGCCGGGGCGGCGCGAAAACCGCGTCTGCCGGGGCGGCACGAAACCGCGTCAGCCGGGGCGGCGCGAAAACTGCGTCAGCCGGGGCGAGCCCGGGTGCGGCACCACCGGGAAAACTGTGGCAAACAGACATGGCGATCGAGTGAGTGGGCCGCCAGCCAGGCACAGCCGAAAAGTGCTAAGTCCGAACTGCGTCTGCCGGGGCGGCACGAAACCGCGTCAGCCGGGGCGGCGCGAAAACCGCGTCTGCCGGGGCGGCACGAAACCGCGTCAGCCGGGGCGGCGCGAAAACTGCGTCAGCCGGGGCGAGCCCGGGTGCGGCACCACCGGGAAAACTGTGGCAAACAGACATGGCGATCGAGTGAGTGGGCCGCCAGCCAGGCACAGCCGAAAAGTGCTAAGTCCGAACTGCGTCAGCCGGGGCGGCAAAAACCGCGTCAGCCGGGGCGGCGCAAAAAACCGCGTCTGCCGGGGCGGCACGAAACCGCGTCAGCCGGGGCGGCGCGAAAACTGCGTCAGCCGGGGCGAAAGAAAAAAAAAAAAACGCGTCTGCCGGGGCGAGCCCGGGTGCGGCACCACCGGGAAAACTGTGGCAAACAGACATGGCGATCGAGTGAGTGGGCCGCCAGCCAGGCACAGCCGAAAAGTGCTAAGTCCGAACTGCGTCTGCCGGGGCGGCACGAAACCGCGTCAGCCGGGGCGGCGCGAAAACCGCGTCTGCCGGGGCGGCACGAAACCGCGTCAGCCGGGGCGGCGCGAAAACTGCGTCAGCCGGGGCGAGCCCGGGTGCGGCACCACCGGGAAAACTGTGGCAAACAGACATGGCGATCGAGTGAGTGGGCCGCCAGCCAGGCACAGCCGAAAAGTGCTAAGTCCGAACTGCGTCTGCCGGGGCGGCACGAAACCGCGTCAGCCGGGGCGGCGCGAAAACCGCGTCTGCCGGGGCGGCACGAAACCGCGTCAGCCGGGGCGGCGCGAAAACTGCGTCAGCCGGGGCGAGCCCGGGTGCGGCACCACCGGGAAAACTGTGGCAAACAGACATGGCGATCGAGTGAGTGGGCCGCCAGCCAGGCACAGCCGAAAAGTGCAAAGTCCGAACCGTGTCAGCCGGGGCGACGCAAAAACCGCGTCAGCCGGGGCGGCGCGAAAACCGCGTCAGCCGGGGCGGCACGAAACCGCGTCAGCCGGGGCGGCGCGAAAACTGCGTCAGCCGGGGCGGCGCGAAAACCTCGTCAGCCGGGGCGAGCGAAAAGGGGGGGGGGGAACCACGTCTGCCGGGGCGAAAGAAAAAAAAAACGCGTCTGCCGGGGCGAGCCCGGGTGCGGCACCACCGGGAAGACTGTGGCAAACAGACATGGCGATCGAGTGAGTGGGCCGCCAGCCAGGCTCAGCCCAAAAAGTGCCAAGTCCGAACTGCGTCAGCCGGGGCGGCAAAAACCGCGTCAGCCGGGGCGGCGCGAAAACCGCGTCTGCCGGGGCGGCGCGAAAACTGCGTCAGCCGGGGCGAGCCCGGGTGCGGCACCACCGGGAAAACTGTGGCTAACAGACATGGCGATCGAGTGAGTGGGCCACCAGCCAGGCTCAGCCAAAAAGTGCCAAGTCCGAACTGCGTCAGCCGGGGCGGCAAAAACCGCGTCAGCCGGGGCGGTGCAAAAAAACCGCGTCTGCCGGGGCGGCACGAAACCGCGTCAGCCGGGGCGGCGCGAAAACTGCGTCAGCCGGGGCGAAAGAAAAAAAAAAACGCGTCTGCCGGGGCGAGCCCGGGTGCGGCACCACCGGGAAAACTGTGGCAAACAGACATGGCGATCGAGTGAGTGGGCCGCCAGCCAGGCACAGCCGAAAAGTGCTAAGTCCGAACTGCGTCTGCCGGGGCGGCACGAAACCGCGTCAGCCGGGGCGGCGCGAAAACCGCGTCTGCCGGGGCGGCACGAAACCGCGTCAGCCGGGGCGGCGCGAAAACTGCGTCAGCCGGGGCGAGCCCGGGTGCGGCACCACCGGGAAAACTGTGGCAAACAGACATGGCGATCGAGTGAGTGGGCCGCCAGCCAGGCACAGCCGAAAAGTGCTAAGTCCGAACTGCGTCTGCCGGGGCGGCACGAAACCGCGTCAGCCGGGGCGGCGCGAAAACCGCGTCTGCCGGGGCGGCACGAAACCGCGTCAGCCGGGGCGGCGCGAAAACTGCGTCAGCCGGGGCGAGCCCGGGTGCGGCACCACCGGGAAAACTGTGGCAAACAGACATGGCGATCGAGTGAGTGGGCCGCCAGCCAGGCACAGCCGAAAAGTGCTAAGTCCGAACTGCGTCAGCCGGGGCGGCAAAAACCGCGTCAGCCGGGGCGGCGCAAAAAACCGCGTCTGCCGGGGCGGCACGAAACCGCGTCAGCCGGGGCGGCGCGAAAACTGCGTCAGCCGGGGCGAAAGAAAAAAAAAAAACGCGTCTGCCGGGGCGAGCCCGGGTGCGGCACCACCGGGAAAACTGTGGCAAACAGACATGGCGATCGAGTGAGTGGGCCGCCAGCCAGGCACAGCCGAAAAGTGCTAAGTCCGAACTGCGTCTGCCGGG
>NW_027465196.1:0-15000 GCF_043290135.1 Rhipicephalus microplus | reverse complement strand
CCCATACACCACATTTCCCGACCGCCTGCAAGGACGGGGGATTCGGTGCTGGGCTCGGTCCCGTTTCGCTCGCAGCTACTCGGGGAATCCCTGTTGGTTTCTTTTCCTCCGCTTAGTGATATGCTTAAATTCAGCGGGTTGTCTCGCCTGATCTGAGGTCGACAGCGGATACATTCGCTTCCATCAACTTCCTGCACGACCGCGTGCGCTCGCCCTACCAAGTGCGCCCGCAACCCTGTACAGGGCCACTTCTTCACAAGGCTGGCAATCGGCTTCCCCGCTGCACGCGTGCGGCGCACAACCGGTGTGACGTGGAAGTGACGGGACACGTTCGTAAACCCATCGCGAACCGAGTACGACGCCCTACCAAGTGCGCCCGCAACCCTGTACAGGGTCACATCTTCACAAGGCTGGCAAGCGGCATTCCGCTGCGCGCGTGCGTCGTCCGAGCAGTTGCGTGATAAACGACCGTGTCGAAAGCCCAAACACCGCCGAGGCCAGTCGCCGCCGCCGCAAGGGCAGCCACGCAGCCTGGCGAGAGGCATCGTCTCGTGTAGCGTCGCCCCCGCCCCAACTGGAGTGGCCCAGTTTTTTGAACGGGACGGGAACTGCGAAGCACTTAGACCGACGGCGGACTACGACGAGAACGCCTTAAGCTTCGCCAACGTTTCGCCAACTCGTGCGGGAGACTTTTTCCGCTTCGCGGCAAGTCGTCGCGCCGTGCTCTCCGCATCAACCGCGTACGCAGCGAACCGCAAACGTCGGGCGCAGCCTCCTCACCTCCCTGCGCTTTGCGCGCGAACGTTCCCTGTTCGCGCGGCAAAGCCTGGAGGAGGCACGGCCCCGCAGCGTGTTCGAGCGCCCGGTCTACGGGACACCCTGCTTACTTCGAGGGCAACAAGCGCAACGCAAGGCTGCGATCTCGCGCACTTTGCGCACGGCTGGAGAAGCTTTGCTGGCCGGCTTTCGCTCCTCGTGTTTACCGTGCGTTAAAGTTGCGCGTCCGTGGCTCTCGCAGCTCTTGCGCGCCCGGTCGCAGAGAGGAGTACGCAACCTCGACCGCACTTTCCCTGCAGGCTTCCTTCCGACTCGAAGTCCTGCGGCGGTCTCAACGAGGTGCCACATCCTCAATGCAGTCGGTCGCCCCCGTTTCGGTTGGGCTCTGGCACGACGGTCGCCACCGTCTCGCCCTTGAGTGGCCGCTGTTGGCGCTCGCTGTGAGGTGTTCAGCGTGCTGTCCGTGTTGCCGACGCGGTCAAAACGAGTCGACGGCTCACGTTCCCTTGTGCGCCGAAGGCTCTCTTGATATGTGATCCGACCCTCAGACAGACGAAGCCAAGGGAAGACCCAAGGCCGCAATGTGCGTTCAAAGAATCAGTGCTCAGTGTGTCCTGCAATTCACACCAAGTCTCGCAGCTGGCTGCGTTCTTCATCGACCCGAGAACCGAGTGATCCACCGCTTAGAGTCGTGAAAAAGTGTTTGTTCAATTCCGTACAGTCAAAACCAAACGTTTCTGGCACTCGGCCAAACAGTGGCCAAGAAGGGCGCTTTTCAGCGCACGCTTGGACTCCAAAACTCTGCCGCGCCTTTTTCGGCTGCCGCAAATCGAGCAAACGGTGTGTTTCGGACGGCGTTTCGCTTTCGCTACTTGCGAGTGCTTTCGTGGTCCACCCCTCTATAAATACTCGGGAGGCGTCGAAGCCGGTTCTCCAAGCCGGACCCGTAGGTATCGTTGTGTGCTCGCTCTCATTGGCCCGCCTAACCAGAAAATGCCTGCGGTACACCCATTTGGATAAGAGTGCACGCAGATGCGGGCCTCGACGGCTACACATTTCCTCGGGCGGCCGCCTCCCGGCCTCCGTGGAGCGCGGGATGCACGGTCCCATCGACAAGCCTCTCCCGTTTTTACCGTGGCGTCGCGGTTCACCACGGCAGGCGGGTCGGTCTCCTCCGCATAAAAAGGGGGACCCCCGCTTTTTGTTCCACGAAATCGCACAAGCTTTTTTCGCATCCACGGTTTGCCACCGCACACCAAAATGCCGATCCGGCTGCCTACTTTAGCCAACAGGTGGAGCCAGGCGCGCCGTACTTGCGCGGCACTTCCCACGTCCACCGAAGTCGGTGCCAAGGACCACTTTCGGCGCCGGAGCCGCGTACGAGCCTACTCGAGGCGGAAGAACGAAGCCAGCAAGGGCCTGGCCGCAAGTGCGTTCAATTGTCGGGACGTCCAAGTCCCTCGTTCTTCCGTGCTTCCTCTTTCGGCAAGTCGTTGCGGCACCTTCCCAAAGCGCGCAGACCCGCTAATCGCGACGAGCGCGACGTGGCCGTGCCGCCTTTCCCTCGGCAGCAAGCAAAACGCCTGGCAACGTCGACGCTCCCCTAACCGCGATCTCGCACCGTGTTTCGTGTGGCGAATTCAAAAGCCGGCCGGCGCTGCTGCAACCATTACGGTCGGTACGCATACGCCGCGGAGGGCGGGACGGTCATCGGAGCGTGCGGTTCCTCCATCGAGTACTGCGCACCTCGGCCGTCGCATCGCCGTGCCATGACCGGCCGCGCGTCAACGCGAACCGGTGCCAGCGAGATCCCTCGCCTGCAAGAACCGACCGGCAGCCTCCGTCACCCGAGGACGCGGAGGCGCTTGCCGCGGACGGCGGGACGGTATGCACTGGTGCACAGCGGACCCGTCACATCGCCAGTTCCTTGACCGACCGCCGACGCTTGTGCCGTTCCTCTCGTACTTGGCAGTCGCCGCGCGATTGTCGGGTCTCGTTCTTGCACGCTCGAACGGTCGGGAGGGCACTCGGCTGGCGTTTCGGGAACGCGCAGCCTCGCCTTCTACCGACGTAACCACGACTCGCCGTTCGCGCTCCGCCGCTCCTGTTTACAGTACTAGGCGGTCCCGCAGCGGTCGGGTCGCGCATTTCGAGCGCTTCGAGCCACGGTGCAGTGGCGGGTCGAAAGCCGACCTATGAGTGCGTTGCGCCGTTTGTACCCGCGTCCGCCACCTGGCCGACCGTCCAAGGTCGCGGTGTTGGCGTCCGCTGGGCGCAACAATTTGTCACGGGGTGCCGCTCCACATTCAGGCAGCCCCGTGGGGAAAAGCCGACCCCGCGTCCAAACGGGGTCAGCGGCAGAAAGTGTCGGGCGCAGACGCAGCTGAGGCGCTCACCCTTCACAATCCGTTAATGATCCTTCCGCAGGTTCACCTACGGAAACCTTGTTACGACTTTTACTTCCTCTAAATGATCAAGTTTGGTCATCTTTCCAACAGACCGGCGCAACCGAAAGGCCGCGCCGGACATCGGTCCGAAGACCTCACTAAATCATTCAATCGGTAGTAGCGACGGGCGGTGTGTACAAAGGGCAGGGACGTAATCAACGCGAGCTTATGACTCGCGCTTACTGGGAATTCCTCGTTCAAGGGGAACAATTGCAAGCCCCTATCCCAATCACGAAAGAAGTTCCACGGGTTACCCAGTCTTTTCAGACAGGGATAAAGACACGCTGCTTCCTTCAGTGTAGCGCGCGTGCGGCCCCGGACATCTAAGGGCATCACAGACCTGTTATTGCTCTGTTTCGTGCGGCTAGGAGCCGCTTGTCCCTCTAAGAAGGTTGTAAGGTGCTGGGAACCCCGCACCTATTTAATAGGCTAGAGTCTCGTTCGTTATCGGAATTAACCAGACAAATCGCTCCACCAACTAAGAACGGCCATGCACCACCATCCACCGAATCAAGAAAGAGCTCTCAATCTGTCAATCCTCCCAGTGTCCGGGCCGGGTAAGTTTTCCCGTGTTGAGTCAAATTAAGCCGCAGGCTCCACTCCTGGTGGTGCCCTTCCGTCAATTCCTTTAAGTTTCAGCTTTGCAACCATACTTCCCCCGGAACCCAAATACTTTGGTTTCCCGGAAGCTGCCCGCCGAGTCATTTGAGTAACTCAGGCGGATCGCTGGTTGGCATCGTTTATGGTCAGAACTAGGGCGGTATCTGATCGCCTTCGAACCTCTGACTTTCGTTCTTGATCAATGAAAACATTCTTGGCAAATGCTTTCGCAGTAGTTCGTCTTGCGACGGTCCAAGAATTTCACCTCTAGCGCCGCAATACGAATGCCCCCGTCCGTCCCTCTTAATCATTACCTCGTATTCCAAAAACCAACAGAACAGAAACGAGGTCTTGTTCTATTATTCCATGCAAGTTTATTCAGGCGACTCGCCTGCGTTGAGCACTCTAATTTTTTCAAAGTAAAAGCACCGGCCATCTCGAGGCACACAATGAAGTGCACCAAGAAAGAACCGGCATGATGTTCAGTCCGAGCCGTCGCATCGGGTAGATGCACTACTCGTCTGGAACTGAGATCCAACTACGAGCTTTTTAACCGCAGCAGCTTTAGTATACGCTATTGGAGCTGGAATTACCGCGGCTGCTGGCACCAGACTTGCCCTCCAATTGATCCTCGTTAAAGGATTTAGAGTGTACTCATTTCAATTACGGGGCCTCAAAAGAGTCCCGTATTGTTATTTTTCGTCACTACCTCCCCGTGCCGGGAGTGGGTAATTTGCGCGCCTGCTGCCTTCCTTGGATGTGGTAGCCGTTTCTCAGGCTCCCTCTCCGGAATCGAACCCTGATTCTCCGTTACCCGTAACAACCATGGTAAGCAAGTAACCTACCATCGAAAGTTGATAAGGCAGACACTTGAAAGAAACGTCGCCGGCTCGTGGCCATGCGATCAGCACAAAGTTATCCAGAGTCACCACACAATACGGGCCGAAACCCGATCGATCTTGGTCTAATAAAAGCACCCGTTACCCAAAGGGCTCCAGGCTCACTGCATGTATTAGCTCTAGAATTGCCACAGTTATCCAAGTAGGAAGAAACGATCTAAGGAACCATAACTGATTTAATGAGCCATTCGCGGTTTCGCCTTATTTCGGCATGTACTTAGACATGCATGGCTTAATCTTTGAGACAAGCATATGATTACTGGCAGGATCAACCAGGTAATCGTTCGACTGCGCGTCCGTCCTCGCCTTCGGCGGGCCGGACGCAGTCTGTGTGCGGCGGAGGCCACCTTCAGGCGCCCCAACACGCTTATTTTGCACTCCGAGATGACGGCGTTCGAGCTCGCTACGGCACAACCTTCCCGAAAGACGAGTGGGAGCCGTGCGGCAAGAAGCACGTTCATGCTCGCTCTTTTTCGTTGCATCGACTCGGTCGCGCCGTGCGGGTTGCCCAAGCCCGCTGCACTGTCGGTGGACCGGCCGGAACTAGCAACGGAGCCGAGACTGCAAAGCCGCCAGACGACGGGTCACGCCCGCGTCTTCGGCGCTTTCGCATCTGAATCGCCCGAGGACGACACGGAACACACCTCGATATCGTGGTAAAACGGCACCGTCCGACAACCAGCCCCTAACGCATCAAGCGGATGAGGCTGCAGACGACTGCCGTGGATTCCCCTGGAGCAGACCCGAGGACACGCTTGACGAGGCCGAAGCCCGCCGCATATCAGACACCCGGTCGCTTTCGCGTACGCCGCTCACGAGAACCCCCACATAATAGCAGCGATAAGTACCCAGACCTCCTTGGGCACTAATACGAGCGTACTCGAGAAAATTTCACCGCGGGTGTGCCCCGAAACGTGTGGCACGTTGAGCGTGCCACAAGTCTACGTCGCTCTCAAACCCGCCGAGGTCGTAGAATTTGCGACCCTACTCACGAAATTCCCACCGAGGATACGGCCGCAAACGTACCGCACCTTGGGTAGGCCACGAGTTTGTGCAACACTACGCTGACGGCACAGCACCGAGGTCGTGCGCGCACGCACGGGAAAATTCCGCCGCGGTTTCTGCCGAAAACGTGAGGCACCACGACTCTCCGCAAGTTCGCGTCGACTGCGAAAGACCGAAGTCGTGAACGACGTGTCCGCTACTCGCCGCCGACACGCTGGACACCAAACGTACAACGACTCGACGGCGTAGTAGAGGCCCACGACGCGGTTTTCCTTAACGACGTCTCGGCGTGGCACCGACAGGTTAGAACGGCCGACCAACGTTCCCTGTCCGCCGTTCGGCTCAGTCGAAGGGCTCGGCGACTTCGGCAACGCTGCGAAGCCGCACGGTGACGCACGCCATGTCCCCATTTTTTTTTTTTTTCTTTCTGCGTCTGCCGGGGTGCCCCTATAATAGCAGCGATAAGCACCCAGACCGCCGTGGGTCGCTCGCCCCGGCTGACGTGGTTTTTCGTACTCCTGCGGCGGTCGCCGTCAAGCACGTCCAAATACGCTACTTTCGTGGGCGCATTCACGCTCTTTCGCTTCGCCGGAGTGCCAGCACTCACTCTGCCAAAAACGGCGAACATCCGAGCGGCGGTTCCCACTTTTGCGTCGGCGTCGCAAACCCCGCCCCGGCAGACGAGGTTTGCCGTACTCGTGCGACGGTGGCCGGCGGGCACGTCGAAAGACGCCGATATCGTGCGCGAATTGGCGCACCTTGGCTTCACCGGAGTGCCGCCACTGACTCCTCCAAAAACGGCGAAGATCCGAGCGGCGCTTCCCACTTTCGCATCGGCGTCCCGAACTCCGCCCCGGCTGACGCGGTTTACCGTACTCGTGCGACGGTCGCCGGCGAGCACGTGGAAAGACGCCGATATCGTGCCCGAATCGGCTCCGTTCGGCTTCGCCGGAGTGCCAGCACTGGCTCGGCGAAAGACGACGAACATCCGAGCGACGGTTCTCACTATTGCGTACGCGTCGCAAACCCCGCCCCGGCAGACGCACTTTGCCGTACTCGTGCGACGGTCGCCGGCGAGCACGTAGAAAGACGCCGATATCGTGCCGGAATCGGCCCCGTTTGGCTTCGCCGGAGTGCCAGCACTCACTCGGCCACAAACGGCGAACATCCGAGCGGCGGTTCCCACTTAGCCGTCGGCGTCCCGAACTCCGCCCCGGCAGACGCGGTTGCCGAGCTCGTGCGACTAGCGACCGCGAAGCCGTCTCGCGACGCCGCTTTCGTGCGCGGCTCCCACTGCGACCTGGGTCACCCGAGGTCGACGAGCAAGAAAGAATGTCGAAAAAAAATTTTTTTTTTTTTTGCGTCTGCCGGGGTGCCCCTATAATAGCAGCGATAAGCACCCAGACCGCCATGGGTCGCTCGCCCCGGCTGACGTGGTTTTTCGTTTTCCTGCGGTGGTCGTCGTCAAGCACGTCCAAACACGCCACTTTCGTGGGCGCATTCGCGCTCTTTCGCTTCGCCGGAGTGCCAGCACTCACTCTGCCAAAAACGGCGAACATCCTAGTGGCGGTTCCCACTTTTGCGTCGGCGTCGCCAACCCCGCCCCGGCATACGCGGTTTGCCGTACTCGTGCGGCGGTGGCCGGCGGGCACGTCGAAAGACACCGATATCGTGCGCGAGTCGATGCTTCTTGGTCTCGCAGGAGGGCCGCCACTCACTCCTGCAAAAACGGCGAAGATCCGAGCGGCGCTTCCCACTTTTTCGTCGGCATCGCAAACCTCGCCCCGGCAGACGCGCTTTGCCGTACTCGTGCGACGGTCGCCGGCGAGCACGTCGAAATACGCCGATATCGTGCCCGAATCGGCCCCGTTTCGCTTCGCCGGAGTGCCAGCACTCACTCGGCCAAAAACGGCGAACATCCGAGCAGCGGTACCCACTTAGCCGTCGGCATCCCGAACTCCGCGCCGGCTGACGCGGTTGCCGAGCTCGTGCGACTAGCGACCGCGAACGCGTCTCGCGACGCCGCTTTCGTGCGCGGCTCCCATTGCGACCTGGGTTACCCGAGCTCGACCAGCAAAAAAGAAGGTCGAAAAAAAATTTTTTTTTTCTGCGTCTGCCGGGGTGCCCCTATAATAGCAGCGATAAGCACCCAGACCGCCGTGGGTCGCTCGCCCCGGCTGACGTGGTTTTTCGTACTCCTGCAGCGGTCGCCGTCAAGCACGTCCAAATACGCCACTTTCGTGGGCGCTTTCGCGCTCTTTCGCGTCGCCGGTGTGCCAGCACTCACTCTGCCAAAAACGGCGAACATCCTAGTGGCGGTTCCCACTTTTGCGTCGGCGTCGCCAACCCCGCCCCGGCATACGCGGTTTGCCGTACTCGTGCGGCGGTGGCCGGCGGGCACGTCGAAAGACACCGATATCGTGCGCGAGTCGATGCTTCTTGGTCTCGCAGGAGGGCCGCCACTCACTCCTGCAAAAACGGCGAAGATCCGAGCGGCGCTTCCCACTTTTTCGTCGGCATCGCAAACCTCGCCCCGGCAGACGCGCTTTGCCGTACTCGTGCGACGGTCGCCGGCGAGCACGTCGAAATACGCCGATATCGTGCCCGAATCGGCCCCGTTTCGCTTCGCCGGAGTGCCAGCACTCACTCGGCCAAAAACGGCGAACATCCGAGCAGCGGTACCCACTTAGCCGTCGGCATCCCGAACTCCGCGCCGGCTGACGCGGTTGCCGAGCTCGTGCGACTAGCGACCGCGAACGCGTCTCGCGACGCCGCTTTCGTGCGCGGCTCCCATTGCGACCTGGGTTACCCGAGCTCGACCAGCAAAAAAGAAGGTCGAAAAAAAATTTTTTTTTTCTGCGTCTGCCGGGGTGCCCCTATAATAGCAGCGATAAGCACCCAGACCGCCGTGGGTCGCTCGCCCCGGCTGACGTGGTTTTTCGTACTCCTGCAGCGGTCGCCGTCAAGCACGTCCAAATACGCCACTTTCGTGGGCGCTTTCGCGCTCTTTCGCGTCGCCGGTGTGCCAGCACTCACTCTGCCAAAAACGGCCAACATCCGAGCGGCGGTTCCCACTTTTGCGTCGGCGTCGTAAACCCCGCCCCGGCAGACGCGGTTTGCCCTACTCGTTCGACGGTCGCCGGCGAGCGCGTCGAAAGACGCCGATATCGTGCGCTAATTGGCGCTCCTTGGCTTCTCCGGAGTGCCGCCACTCACTCCTCCAAAAACGGCGAAGATCCGAGCGGCGTTCTCCACTTTCGCATCGGCGTCCCGAACTCCGCCCGGGCTGACGCGGTTTACCGTACTCGTGCGACGGTCGCCGCCGGGCACGTCGAAAGACGCCGATATCGTGCCGTAATCGGCCCCGTTTGGCTTCGCCCGAGTGCCAGCACTCACTCGGCCAAAAACGGCGAACATCCGAGCAGCGTTTCCCACTTTCGCATCGGCGTCCCGAAGCCCGCCCCGGCAGACGCGGTTTGCCCTACTCGAGCGACGGTCGCCGGCGATCACGTCGAAAGGCGCCGAATTCGTGCACGAATCGATGCTTCTTGGTCTCGCAGGAGGGCCGCCACTCACTCCTGCAAAAACGGCGAAGATCCGAGTTGCGCTTCCCACTTTTTCGTCGGCGTCCCGAACTACGCCCCGGCTGACGCGGTTTACCGTACTCGTGCGACGGTCGCCGGCGGGCACTTCAAAATACGCCGATTTCGTGGGCGCATTCACGCTGTTTCGCTTCCCCGGAGTGCCAACACTCACTCTGCCGAAAGCGGCGATCATCCGAGCGGCGGTTCCCACTTTTGCGTCGGCTTCGCAAACGGCGCCCCGGCAGACGCGCTCGTGCGACGTACTCGTGCGACGGTCGCCGGCGAGCACGTCGAAAGACGCCGATATCGTGCTCGAATCGACCCCGTTTCGCTTCGCCGGAGTGCTGCCAGTCACGGCGCAGAAAACGGCGAACAAGTGTTTTTTTTTTTTTTCCTAGAATTTGTGTTATAGAAGGCACATTTGATATCGGACGATAATTTTCAACTTTATCACGCGCACCGATTTTCGTGTAGAGGTTTGCAAGTTTATGGGAATTTCTCCACTTGGAATAATGCGATTTAGTAGTACTACGAGAACTTCATGGATGTACTCAAGGGTACGGGGCAAGTCAGTTACGTCAACACCTGCAGATTTTTTACACTTCAAACTGAAAATTGTTGGTTGTGAGTCCTCGTGTGATATTAAAGGCCGATTCGCTAACACATAGAACAAAGAAAGAAAGGAAGAAAAAACGCCCGCGCTCGCTCAAGAAACCTGGGTTCGCAACAAGTGGCAACAACAAGCAACCGAGCGAGTGCGCCAAAACCCGTGGCGGCCGAACAAACGCGAAGTCCCAACCGCGTCAGCCGGGGCGGCACGGGACAGGAAAAATCACTTCAGCCGGGGCGGCGGGGCACCGAATAAACCTCGTCACCTCGTCGCAGGATAAAAGAGGAAACAAAAAGTCTAAACAGCGTCTGCTGGAGCGAATGCGTAATAAAACAACAACAACAACAAAAAAAAAACACCCGCGCTCAAGAAGTCTGCAATCCTCACAAAAGGCGACTGTGACCGAGCAGCGTCAGCCGGGGCCGTGCGGAAACGGAAAAACCGCGACTACCGGGGCGTCGAGGCACCGAAAAATCCACTTCAGCCGCGGCGAAAAAAAAAAACAAAAAGAAAGACGGAGGGGGGGGGGGGAACCACGTCTGCCGGGGCGAAGGAAAAAAAAAAACGCGTCTGCCGGGGCGAGCCCGGGTGCGGCACCACCGGGAAAACTGTGGCAAACAGACATGGCGATCGAGTGAGTGGGCCGCCAGCCAGGCTCAGCCAAAAAGTGCAAAGTCCGAACTGCGTCAGCCGGGGCGGCAAAAACCGCGTCAGCCGGGGCGGCGCAAAAAACCGCGTCTGCCGGGGCGGCACGAAACCGCGTCAGCCGGGGCGGGGCGAAAACTGCGTCAGCCGGGGCGAAAAGAAAAAAAAAAAACGCGTCTGCCGGGGCAAGCCCGGGTGCGGCACCACCGGGAAAACTGTGGCAAACAGACATGGCGATCGAGTGAGTGGGCCGCCAGCCAGGCACAGCCGAAAAGTGCAAAGTCCGAACCGTGTCAGCCGGGGCGACGCAAAAACCGCGTCAGCCGGGGCGGCGCGAAAACCGCGTCAGCCGGGGCGGCACGAAACCGCGTCAGCCGGGGCGGCGCGAAAACTGCGTCAGCCGGGGCGGCGCGAAAACCTCGTCAGCCGGGGCGAGCGAAAAGGGGGGGGGGGGGAACCACGTCTGCCGGGGCGAAAGAAAAAAAAAACGCGTCTGCCGGGGCGAGCCCGGGTGCGGCACCACCGGGAAGACTGTGGCAAACAGACATGGCGATCGAGTGAGTGGGCCGCCAGCCAGGCTCAGCCCAAAAAGTGCCAAGTCCGAACTGCGTCAGCCGGGGCGGCAAAAACCGCGTCAGCCGGGGCGGCGCGAAAACCGCGTCTGCCGGGGCGGCGCGAAAACTGCGTCAGCCGGGGCGAGCCCGGGTGCGGCACCACCGGGAAAACTGTGGCTAACAGACATGGCGATCGAGTGAGTGGGCCACCAGCCAGGCTCAGCCAAAAAGTGCCAAGTCCGAACTGCGTCAGCCGGGGCGGCAAAAACCGCGTCAGCCGGGGCGGCGCAAAAAAACCGCGTCTGCCGGGGCGGCACGAAACCGCGTCAGCCGGGGCGGCGCGAAAACTGCGTCAGCCGGGGCGAAAGAAAAAAAAAAACGCGTCTGCCGGGGCGAGCCCGGGTGCGGCACCACCGGGAAAACTGTGGCAAACAGACATGGCGATCGAGTGAGTGGGCCGCCAGCCAGGCACAGCCGAAAAGTGCTAAGTCCGAACTGCGTCTGCCGGGGCGGCACGAAACCGCGTCAGCCGGGGCGGCGCGAAAACCGCGTCTGCCGGGGCGGCACGAAACCGCGTCAGCCGGGGCGGCGCGAAAACTGCGTCAGCCGGGGCGAGCCCGGGTGCGGCACCACCGGGAAAACTGTGGCAAACAGACATGGCGATCGAGTGAGTGGGCCGCCAGCCAGGCACAGCCGAAAAGTGCTAAGTCCGAACTGCGTCTGCCGGGGCGGCACGAAACCGCGTCAGCCGGGGCGGCGCGAAAACCGCGTCTGCCGGGGCGGCACGAAACCGCGTCAGCCGGGGCGGCGCGAAAACTGCGTCAGCCGGGGCGAGCCCGGGTGCGGCACCACCGGGAAAACTGTGGCAAACAGACATGGCGATCGAGTGAGTGGGCCGCCAGCCAGGCACAGCCGAAAAGTGCTAAGTCCGAACTGCGTCAGCCGGGGCGGCAAAAACCGCGTCAGCCGGGGCGGCGCAAAAAACCGCGTCTGCCGGGGCGGCACGAAACCGCGTCAGCCGGGGCGGCGCGAAAACTGCGTCAGCCGGGGCGAAAGAAAAAAAAAAAACGCGTCTGCCGGGGCGAGCCCGGGTGCGGCACCACCGGGAAAACTGTGGCAAACAGACATGGCGATCGAGTGAGTGGGCCGCCAGCCAGGCACAGCCGAAAAGTGCTAAGTCCGAACTGCGTCTGCCGGGGCGGCACGAAACCGCGTCAGCCGGGGCGGCGCGAAAACCGCGTCTGCCGGGGCGGCACGAAACCGCGTCAGCCGGGGCGGCGCGAAAACTGCGTCAGCCGGGGCGAGCCCGGGTGCGGCACCACCGGGAAAACTGTGGCAAACAGACATGGCGATCGAGTGAGTGGGCCGCCAGCCAGGCACAGCCGAAAAGTGCTAAGTCCGAACTGCGTCTGCCGGGGCGGCACGAAACCGCGTCAGCCGGGGCGGCGCGAAAACCGCGTCTGCCGGGGCGGCGCGAAAACTGCGTCAGCCGGGGCGAGCCCGGGTGCGGCACCACCGGGAAAACTGTGGCAAACAGACATGGCGATCGAGTGAGTGGGCCGCCAGCCAGGCACAGCCGAAAAGTGCAAAGTCCGAACCGTGTCAGCCGGGGCGACGCAAAAACCGCGTCAGCCGGGGCGGCGCGAAAACCGCGTCAGCCGGGGCGGCACGAAACCGCGTCAGCCGGGGCGGCGCGAAAACTGCGTCAGCCGGGGCGGCGCGAAAACCTCGTCAGCCGGGGCGAGCGAAAAGGGGGGGGGGGGAACCACGTCTGCCGGGGCGAAAGAAAAAAAAAACGCGTCTGCCGGGGCGAGCCCGGGTGCGGCACCACCGGGAAGACTGTGGCAAACAGACATGGCGATCGAGTGAGTGGGCCGCCAGCCAGGCTCAGCCCAAAAAGTGCCAAGTCCGAACTGCGTCAGCCGGGGCGGCAAAAACCGCGTCAGCCGGGGCGGCGCGAAAACCGCGTCTGCCGGGGCGGCGCGAAAACTGCGTCAGCCGGGGCGAGCCCGGGTGCGGCACCACCGGGAAAACTGTGGCTAACAGACATGGCGATCGAGTGAGTGGGCCACCAGCCAGGCTCAGCCAAAAAGTGCCAAGTCCGAACTGCGTCAGCCGGGGCGGCAAAAACCGCGTCAGCCGGGGCGGCGCAAAAAAACCGCGTCTGCCGGGGCGGCACGAAACCGCGTCAGCCGGGGCGGCGCGAAAACTGCGTCAGCCGGGGCGAAAGAAAAAAAAAAACGCGTCTGCCGGGGCGAGCCCGGGTGCGGCACCACCGGGAAAACTGTGGCAAACAGACATGGCGATCGAGTGAGTGGGCCGCCAGCCAGGCACAGCCGAAAAGTGCTAAGTCCGAACTGCGTCTGCCGGGGCGGCACGAAACCGCGTCAGCCGGGGCGGCGCGAAAACCGCGTCTGCCGGGGCGGCACGAAACCGCGTCAGCCGGGGCGGCGCGAAAACTGCGTCAGCCGGGGCGAGCCCGGGTGCGGCACCACCGGGAAAACTGTGGCAAACAGACATGGCGATCGAGTGAGTGGGCCGCCAGCCAGGCACAGCCGAAAAGTGCTAAGTCCGAACTGCGTCTGCCGGGGCGGCACGAAACCGCGTCAGCCGGGGCGGCGCGAAAACCGCGTCTGCCGGGGCGGCACGAAACCGCGTCAGCCGGGGCGGCGCGAAAACTGCGTCAGCCGGGGCGAGCCCGGGTGCGGCACCACCGGGAAAACTGTGGCAAACAGACATGGCGATCGAGTGAGTGGGCCGCCAGCCAGGCACAGCCGAAAAGTGCTAAGTCCGAACTGCGTCAGCCGGGGCGGCAAAAACCGCGTCAGCCGGGGCGGCGCAAAAAACCGCGTCTGCCGGGGCGGCACGAAACCGCGTCAGCCGGGGCGGCGCGAAAACTGCGTCAGCCGGGGCGAAAGAAAAAAAAAAACGCGTCTGCCGGGGCGAGCCCGGGTGCGGCACCACCGGGAAAACTGTGGCAAACAGACATGGCGATCGAGTGAGTGGGCCGCCAGCCAGGCACAGCCGAAAAGTGCTAAGTCCGAACTGCGTCTGCCGGGGCGGCACGAAACCGCGTCAGCCGGGGCGGCGCGAAAACCGCGTCTGCCGGGGCGGCACGAAACCGCGTCAGCCGGGGCGGCGCGAAAACTGCGTCAGCCGGGGCGAGCCCGGGTGCGGCACCACCGGGAAAACTGTGGCAAACAGACATGGCGATTGAGTGAGTGGGCCGCCAGCCAGGCACAGCCGAAAAGTGCTAAGTCCGAACTGCGTCTGCCGGGGCGGCACGAAACCGCGTCAGCCGGGGCGGCGCGAAAACCGCGTCTGCCGGGGCGGCACGAAACCGCGTCAGCCGGGGCGGCGCGAAAACTGCGTCAGCCGGGGCGAGCCCGGGTGCGGCACCACCGGGAAAACTGTGGCAAACAGACATGGCGATCGAGTGAGTGGGCCGCCAGCCAGGCACAGCCGAAAAGTGCTAAGTCCGAACTGCGTCTGCCGGGGCGGCACGAAACCGCGTCAGCCGGGGCGGCGCGAAAACCGCGTCTGCCGGGGCGGCACGAAACCGCGTCAGCCGGGGCGGCGCGAAAACTGCGTCAGCCGGGGCGAGCCCGGGTGCGGCACCACCGGGAAAACTGTGGCAAACAGACATGGCGATCGAGTGAGTGGGCCGCCAGCCAGGCACAGCCGAAAAGTGCAAAGTCCGAACCGTGTCAGCCGGGGCGACGCAAAAACCGCGTCAGCCGGGGCGGCGCGAAAACCGCGTCTGCCGGGGCGGCACGAAACCGCGTCAGCCGGGGCGGCGCGAAAACTGCGTCAGCCGGGGCGAGCCCGGGTGCGGCACCACCGGGAAAACTGTGGCAAACAGACATGGCGATCGAGTGA
>NW_027465195.1:22500-37244 GCF_043290135.1 Rhipicephalus microplus | reverse complement strand
AATAGCCCCGCTCGCAGAGGCTTCTCGCCGGCCAACCCGCCGCCGCGGGACCAACCCGGACAGCAGGAGACGACAAGCTTGCCCAGCGGGTTCTCCGCTCCGTTTCCGGAGGGCGTCATCGTTCGGGCCTCCCGACAACCGGGAGAAGCCCATGGGGCCTGGACGGGGTGACGAACTTTTCGTGCACGGCGTGGTATAACTCCCGCGTGCCGTCTCCGAAGAGACGGGCAGGTCACCTCCACTGCCGGACTCAAAGTCGTGCTTGTTCCCTTTGACCCGCGTCCGTCGCGGCGTCCTACCGGCGGTGGGAAGTGCGCACCCCGGAGACCGCGTCTGCGTGCCAGCAGCCGGAACAGTCCCCCGAAGGGGACCGTTTACCTGACGCCGCCGGCTCCGCGATCGTCCGGAGACTGAATCCCACCGCTTTCGAGCTTCGAGGGCCCACCCGTTTTACTCTAAGCGGTTTCACGTACTCTTGAACTCTCTCTTCAAAGTTCTTTTCAACTTTCCCTCACGGTACTTGTGAACTATCGGTCTCTCGGTCGTATTTAGCCTTAGATGGAGTTTACCACCCACTTAGGGCTGCACTCTCAAGCAACCCGACTCACGGGAGGCTCCATCCCGGGCGCGCAACGGCGGAGACGGGCCTGGCACCCACTCTGGGACAAGCCCCTGTCAGGGGGACTTGCACCGTCGCAAACACCCGAGAACGTCGCCTCCCATACACCACATTTCCCGACCGCCTGCAAGGACGGGGGATTCGGTGCTGGGCTCGGTCCCGTTTCGCTCGCAGCTACTCGGGGAATCCCTGTTGGTTTCTTTTCCTCCGCTTAGTGATATGCTTAAATTCAGCGGGTTGTCTCGCCTGATCTGAGGTCGACAGCGGATACATTCGCTTCCATCAACTTCCTGCACGACCGCGTGCGCTCGCCCTACCAAGTGCGCCCGCAACCCTGTACAGGGCCACTTCTTCACAAGGCTGGCAATCGGCTTCCCCGCTGCACGCGTGCGGCGCACAACCGGTGTGTGACGTGGAAGTGACGGGACACGTTCGTAAACCCATCGCGAACCGAGTACGACGCCCTACCAAGTGCGCCCGCAACCCTGTACAGGGTCACATCTTCACAAGGCTGGCAAGCGGCATTCCGCTGCGCGCGTGCGTCGTCCGAGCAGTTGCGTGATAAACGACCGTGTCGAAAGCCCAAACACCGCCGAGGCCAGTCGCCGCCGCCGCAAGGGCAGCCACGCAGCCTGGCGAGAGGCATCGTCTCGTGTAGCGTCGCCCCCGCCCCAACTGGAGTGGCCCAGTTTTTTGAACGGGACGGGAACTGCGAAGCACTTAGACCGACGGCGGACTACGACGAGAACGCCTTAAGCTTCGCCAACGTTTCGCCAACTCGTGCGGGAGACTTTTTCCGCTTCGCGGCAAGTCGTCGCGCCGTGCTCTCCGCATCAACCGCGTACGCAGCGAACCGCAAACGTCGGGCGCAGCCTCCTCACCTCCCTGCGCTTTGCGCGCGAACGTTCCCTGTTCGCGCGGCAAAGCCTGGAGGAGGCACGGCCCCGCAGCGTGTTCGAGCGCCCGGTCTACGGGACACCCTGCTTACTTCGAGGGCAACAAGCGCAACGCAAGGCTGCGATCTCGCGCACTTTGCGCACGGCTGGAGAAGCTTTGCTGGCCGGCTTTCGCTCCTCGTGTTTACCGTGCGTTAAAGTTGCGCGTCCGTGGCTCTCGCAGCTCTTGCGCGCCCGGTCGCAGAGAGGAGTACGCAACCTCGACCGCACTTTCCCTGCAGGCTTCCTTCCGACTCGAAGTCCTGCGGCGGTCTCAACGAGGTGCCACATCCTCAATGCAGTCGGTCGCCCCCGTTTCGGTTGGGCTCTGGCACGACGGTCGCCACCGTCTCGCCCTTGAGTGGCCGCTGTTGGCGCTCGCTGTGAGGTGTTCAGCGTGCTGTCCGTGTTGCCGACGCGGTCAAAACGAGTCGACGGCTCACGTTCCCTTGTGCGCCGAAGGCTCTCTTGATATGTGATCCGACCCTCAGACAGACGAAGCCAAGGGAAGACCCAAGGCCGCAATGTGCGTTCAAAGAATCAGTGCTCAGTGTGTCCTGCAATTCACACCAAGTCTCGCAGCTGGCTGCGTTCTTCATCGACCCGAGAACCGAGTGATCCACCGCTTAGAGTCGTGAAAAAGTGTTTGTTCAATTCCGTACAGTCAAAACCAAACGTTTCTGGCACTCGGCCAAACAGTGGCCAAGAAGGGCGCTTTTCAGCGCACGCTTGGACTCCAAAACTCTGCCGCGCCTTTTTCGGCTGCCGCAAATCGAGCAAACGGTGTGTTTCGGACGGCGTTTCGCTTTCGCTACTTGCGAGTGCTTTCGTGGTCCACCCCTCTATAAATACTCGGGAGGCGTCGAAGCCGGTTCTCCAAGCCGGACCCGTAGGTATCGTTGTGTGCTCGCTCTCATTGGCCCGCCTAACCAGAAAATGCCTGCGGTACACCCATTTGGATAAGAGTGCACGCAGATGCGGGCCTCGACGGCTACACATTTCCTCGGGCGGCCGCCTCCCGGCCTCCGTGGAGCGCGGGATGCACGGTCCCATCGACAAGCCTCTCCCGTTTTTACCGTGGCGTCGCGGTTCACCACGGCAGGCGGGTCGGTCTCCTCCGCATAAAAAGGGGGACCCCCGCTTTTTGTTCCACGAAATCGCACAAGCTTTTTTCGCATCCACGGTTTGCCACCGCACACCAAAATGCCGATCCGGCTGCCTACTTTAGCCAACAGGTGGAGCCAGGCGCGCCGTACTTGCGCGGCACTTCCCACGTCCACCGAAGTCGGTGCCAAGGACCACTTTCGGCGCCGGAGCCGCGTACGAGCCTACTCGAGGCGGAAGAACGAAGCCAGCAAGGGCCTGGCCGCAAGTGCGTTCAATTGTCGGGACGTCCAAGTCCCTCGTTCTTCCGTGCTTCCTCTTTCGGCAAGTCGTTGCGGCACCTTCCCAAAGCGCGCAGACCCGCTAATCGCGACGAGCGCGACGTGGCCGTGCCGCCTTTCCCTCGGCAGCAAGCAAAACGCCTGGCAACGTCGACGCTCCCCTAACCGCGATCTCGCACCGTGTTTCGTGTGGCGAATTCAAAAGCCGGCCGGCGCTGCTGCAACCATTACGGTCGGTACGCATACGCCGCGGAGGGCGGGACGGTCATCGGAGCGTGCGGTTCCTCCATCGAGTACTGCGCACCTCGGCCGTCGCATCGCCGTGCCATGACCGGCCGCGCGTCAACGCGAACCGGTGCCAGCGAGATCCCTCGCCTGCAAGAACCGACCGGCAGCCTCCGTCACCCGAGGACGCGGAGGCGCTTGCCGCGGACGGCGGGACGGTATGCACTGGTGCACAGCGGACCCGTCACATCGCCAGTTCCTTGACCGACCGCCGACGCTTGTGCCGTTCCTCTCGTACTTGGCAGTCGCCGCGCGATTGTCGGGTCTCGTTCTTGCACGCTCGAACGGTCGGGAGGGCACTCGGCTGGCGTTTCGGGAACGCGCAGCCTCGCCTTCTACCGACGTAACCACGACTCGCCGTTCGCGCTCCGCCGCTCCTGTTTACAGTACTAGGCGGTCCCGCAGCGGTCGGGTCGCGCATTTCGAGCGCTTCGAGCCACGGTGCAGTGGCGGGTCGAAAGCCGACCTATGAGTGCGTTGCGCCGTTTGTACCCGCGTCCGCCACCTGGCCGACCGTCCAAGGTCGCGGTGTTGGCGTCCGCTGGGCGCAACAATTTGTCACGGGGTGCCGCTCCACATTCAGGCAGCCCCGTGGGGAAAAGCCGACCCCGCGTCCAAACGGGGTCAGCGGCAGAAAGTGTCGGGCGCAGACGCAGCTGAGGCGCTCACCCTTCACAATCCGTTAATGATCCTTCCGCAGGTTCACCTACGGAAACCTTGTTACGACTTTTACTTCCTCTAAATGATCAAGTTTGGTCATCTTTCCAACAGACCGGCGCAACCGAAAGGCCGCGCCGGACATCGGTCCGAAGACCTCACTAAATCATTCAATCGGTAGTAGCGACGGGCGGTGTGTACAAAGGGCAGGGACGTAATCAACGCGAGCTTATGACTCGCGCTTACTGGGAATTCCTCGTTCAAGGGGAACAATTGCAAGCCCCTATCCCAATCACGAAAGAAGTTCCACGGGTTACCCAGTCTTTTCAGACAGGGATAAAGACACGCTGCTTCCTTCAGTGTAGCGCGCGTGCGGCCCCGGACATCTAAGGGCATCACAGACCTGTTATTGCTCTGTTTCGTGCGGCTAGGAGCCGCTTGTCCCTCTAAGAAGGTTGTAAGGTGCTGGGAACCCCGCACCTATTTAATAGGCTAGAGTCTCGTTCGTTATCGGAATTAACCAGACAAATCGCTCCACCAACTAAGAACGGCCATGCACCACCATCCACCGAATCAAGAAAGAGCTCTCAATCTGTCAATCCTCCCAGTGTCCGGGCCGGGTAAGTTTTCCCGTGTTGAGTCAAATTAAGCCGCAGGCTCCACTCCTGGTGGTGCCCTTCCGTCAATTCCTTTAAGTTTCAGCTTTGCAACCATACTTCCCCCGGAACCCAAATACTTTGGTTTCCCGGAAGCTGCCCGCCGAGTCATTTGAGTAACTCAGGCGGATCGCTGGTTGGCATCGTTTATGGTCAGAACTAGGGCGGTATCTGATCGCCTTCGAACCTCTGACTTTCGTTCTTGATCAATGAAAACATTCTTGGCAAATGCTTTCGCAGTAGTTCGTCTTGCGACGGTCCAAGAATTTCACCTCTAGCGCCGCAATACGAATGCCCCCGTCCGTCCCTCTTAATCATTACCTCGTATTCCAAAAACCAACAGAACAGAAACGAGGTCTTGTTCTATTATTCCATGCAAGTTTATTCAGGCGACTCGCCTGCGTTGAGCACTCTAATTTTTTCAAAGTAAAAGCACCGGCCATCTCGAGGCACACAATGAAGTGCACCAAGAAAGAACCGGCATGATGTTCAGTCCGAGCCGTCGCATCGGGTAGATGCACTACTCGTCTGGAACTGAGATCCAACTACGAGCTTTTTAACCGCAGCAGCTTTAGTATACGCTATTGGAGCTGGAATTACCGCGGCTGCTGGCACCAGACTTGCCCTCCAATTGATCCTCGTTAAAGGATTTAGAGTGTACTCATTTCAATTACGGGGCCTCAAAAGAGTCCCGTATTGTTATTTTTCGTCACTACCTCCCCGTGCCGGGAGTGGGTAATTTGCGCGCCTGCTGCCTTCCTTGGATGTGGTAGCCGTTTCTCAGGCTCCCTCTCCGGAATCGAACCCTGATTCTCCGTTACCCGTAACAACCATGGTAAGCAAGTAACCTACCATCGAAAGTTGATAAGGCAGACACTTGAAAGAAACGTCGCCGGCTCGTGGCCATGCGATCAGCACAAAGTTATCCAGAGTCACCACACAATACGGGCCGAAACCCGATCGATCTTGGTCTAATAAAAGCACCCGTTACCCAAAGGGCTCCAGGCTCACTGCATGTATTAGCTCTAGAATTGCCACAGTTATCCAAGTAGGAAGAAACGATCTAAGGAACCATAACTGATTTAATGAGCCATTCGCGGTTTCGCCTTATTTCGGCATGTACTTAGACATGCATGGCTTAATCTTTGAGACAAGCATATGATTACTGGCAGGATCAACCAGGTAATCGTTCGACTGCGCGTCCGTCCTCGCCTTCGGCGGGCCGGACGCAGTCTGTGTGCGGCGGAGGCCACCTTCAGGCGCCCCAACACGCTTATTTTGCACTCCGAGATGACGGCGTTCGAGCTCGCTACGGCACAACCTTCCCGAAAGACGAGTGGGAGCCGTGCGGCAAGAAGCACGTTCATGCTCGCTCTTTTTCGTTGCATCGACTCGGTCGCGCCGTGCGGGTTGCCCAAGCCCGCTGCACTGTCGGTGGACCGGCCGGAACTAGCAACGGAGCCGAGACTGCAAAGCCGCCAGACGACGGGTCACGCCCGCGTCTTCGGCGCTTTCGCATCTGAATCGCCCGAGGACGACACGGAACACACCTCGATATCGTGGTAAAACGGCACCGTCCGACAACCAGCCCCTAACGCATCAAGCGGATGAGGCTGCAGACGACTGCCGTGGATTCCCCTGGAGCAGACCCGAGGACACGCTTGACGAGGCCGAAGCCCGCCGCATATCAGACACCCGGTCGCTTTCGCGTACGCCGCTCACGAGAACCCCCACATAATAGCAGCGATAAGTACCCAGACCTCCTTGGGCACTAATACGAGCGTACTCGAGAAAATTTCACCGCGGGTGTGCCCCGAAACGTGTGGCACGTTGAGCGTGCCACAAGTCTACGTCGCTCTCAAACCCGCCGAGGTCGTAGAATTTGCGACCCTACTCACGAAATTCCCACCGAGGATACGGCCGCAAACGTACCGCACCTTGGGTAGGCCACGAGTTTGTGCAACACTACGCTGACGGCACAGCACCGAGGTCGTGCGCGCACGCACGGGAAAATTCCGCCGCGGTTTCTGCCGAAAACGTGAGGCACCACGACTCTCCGCAAGTTCGCGTCGACTGCGAAAGACCGAAGTCGTGAACGACGTGTCCGCTACTCGCCGCCGACACGCTGGACACCAAACGTACAACGACTCGACGGCGTCGTAGAGGCCCACGACGCGGTTTTCCTTAACGACGTCTCGGCGTGGCACCGACAGGTTAGAACGGCCGACCAACGTTCCCTGTCCGCCGTTCGGCTCAGTCGAAGGGCTCGGCGACTTCGGCAACGCTGCGAAGCCGCACGGTGACGCACGCCATGTCCCCATTTTTTTTTTTTTTCTTTCTGCGTCTGCCGGGGTGCCCCTATAATAGCAGCGATAAGCACCCAGACCGCCGTGGGTCGCTCGCCCCGGCTGACGTGGTTTTTCGTACTCCTGCGGCGGTCGCCGTCAAGCACGTCCAAATACGCTACTTTCGTGGGCGCATTCACGCTCTTTCGCTTCGCCGGAGTGCCAGCACTCACTCTGCCAAAAACGGCGAACATCCGAGCGGCGGTTCCCACTTTTGCGTCGGCGTCGCAAACCCCGCCCCGGCAGACGAGGTTTGCCGTACTCGTGCGACGGTGGCCGGCGGGCACGTCGAAAGACGCCGATATCGTGCGCGAATTGGCGCACCTTGGCTTCACCGGAGTGTCGCCACTGACTCCTCCAAAAACGGCGAAGATCCGAGCGGCGCTTCCCACTTTCGCATCGGCGTCCCGAACTCCGCCCCGGCTGACGCGGTTTACCGTACTCGTGCGACGGTCGCCGGCGAGCACGTGGAAAGACGCCGATATCGTGCCCGAATCGGCTCCGTTCGGCTTCGCCGGAGTGCCAGCACTGGCTCGGCGAAAGACGACGAACATCCGAGCGACGGTTCTCACTATTGCGTACGCGTCGCAAACCCCGCCCCGGCAGACGCACTTTGCCGTACTCGTGCGACGGTCGCCGGCGAGCACGTAGAAAGACGCCGATATCGTGCCGGAATCGGCCCCGTTTGGCTTCGCCGGAGTGCCAGCACTCACTCGGCCACAAACGGCGAACATCCGAGCGGCGGTTCCCACTTAGCCGTCGGCGTCCCGAACTCCGCCCCGGCAGACGCGGTTGCCGAGCTCGTGCGACTAGCGACCGCGAAGCCGTCTCGCGACGCCGCTTTCGTGCGCGGCTCCCACTGCGACCTGGGTCACCCGAGGTCGACGAGCAAGAAAGAATGTCGAAAAAAAATTTTTTTTTTTTTTGCGTCTGCCGGGGTGCCCCTATAATAGCAGCGATAAGCACCCAGACCGCCATGGGTCGCTCGCCCCGGCTGACGTGGTTTTTCGTTTTCCTGCGGTGGTCGTCGTCAAGCACGTCCAAACACGCCACTTTCGTGGGCGCATTCGCGCTCTTTCGCTTCGCCGGAGTGCCAGCACTCACTCTGCCAAAAACGGCGAACATCCTAGTGGCGGTTCCCACTTTTGCGTCGGCGTCGCCAACCCCGCCCCGGCATACGCGGTTTGCCGTACTCGTGCGGCGGTGGCCGGCGGGCACGTCGAAAGACACCGATATCGTGCGCGAGTCGATGCTTCTTGGTCTCGCAGGAGGGCCGCCACTCACTCCTGCAAAAACGGCGAAGATCCGAGCGGCGCTTCCCACTTTTTCGTCGGCATCGCAAACCTCGCCCCGGCAGACGCGCTTTGCCGTACTCGTGCGACGGTCGCCGGCGAGCACGTCGAAATACGCCGATATCGTGCCCGAATCGGCCCCGTTTCGCTTCGCCGGAGTGCCAGCACTCACTCGGCCAAAAACGGCGAACATCCGAGCAGCGGTACCCACTTAGCCGTCGGCATCCCGAACTCCGCGCCGGCTGACGCGGTTGCCGAGCTCGTGCGACTAGCGACCGCGAACGCGTCTCGCGACGCCGCTTTCGTGCGCGGCTCCCATTGCGACCTGGGTTACCCGAGCTCGACCAGCAAAAAAGAAGGTCGAAAAAAAATTTTTTTTTTCTGCGTCTGCCGGGGTGCCCCTATAATAGCAGCGATAAGCACCCAGACCGCCGTGGGTCGCTCGCCCCGGCTGACGTGGTTTTTCGTACTCCTGCAGCGGTCGCCGTCAAGCACGTCCAAATACGCCACTTTCGTGGGCGCTTTCGCGCTCTTTCGCGTCGCCGGTGTGCCAGCACTCACTCTGCCAAAAACGGCGAACATCCTAGTGGCGGTTCCCACTTTTGCGTCGGCGTCGCCAACCCCGCCCCGGCATACGCGGTTTGCCGTACTCGTGCGGCGGTGGCCGGCGGGCACGTCGAAAGACACCGATATCGTGCGCGAGTCGATGCTTCTTGGTCTCGCAGGAGGGCCGCCACTCACTCCTGCAAAAACGGCGAAGATCCGAGCGGCGCTTCCCACTTTTTCGTCGGCATCGCAAACCTCGCCCCGGCAGACGCGCTTTGCCGTACTCGTGCGACGGTCGCCGGCGAGCACGTCGAAATACGCCGATATCGTGCCCGAATCGGCCCCGTTTCGCTTCGCCGGAGTGCCAGCACTCACTCGGCCAAAAACGGCGAACATCCGAGCAGCGGTACCCACTTAGCCGTCGGCATCCCGAACTCCGCGCCGGCTGACGCGGTTGCCGAGCTCGTGCGACTAGCGACCGCGAACGCGTCTCGCGACGCCGCTTTCGTGCGCGGCTCCCATTGCGACCTGGGTTACCCGAGCTCGACCAGCAAAAAAGAAGGTCGAAAAAAAATTTTTTTTTTCTGCGTCTGCCGGGGTGCCCCTATAATAGCAGCGATAAGCACCCAGACCGCCGTGGGTCGCTCGCCCCGGCTGACGTGGTTTTTCGTACTCCTGCAGCGGTCGCCGTCAAGCACGTCCAAATACGCCACTTTCGTGGGCGCTTTCGCGCTCTTTCGCGTCGCCGGTGTGCCAGCACTCACTCTGCCAAAAACGGCCAACATCCGAGCGGCGGTTCCCACTTTTGCGTCGGCGTCGTAAACCCCGCCCCGGCAGACGCGGTTTGCCCTACTCGTTCGACGGTCGCCGGCGAGCGCGTCGAAAGACGCCGATATCGTGCGCTAATTGGCGCTCCTTGGCTTCTCCGGAGTGCCGCCACTCACTCCTCCAAAAACGGCGAAGATCCGAGCGGCGTTCTCCACTTTCGCATCGGCGTCCCGAACTCCGCCCGGGCTGACGCGGTTTACCGTACTCGTGCGACGGTCGCCGCCGGGCACGTCGAAAGACGCCGATATCGTGCCGTAATCGGCCCCGTTTGGCTTCGCCCGAGTGCCAGCACTCACTCGGCCAAAAACGGCGAACATCCGAGCAGCGTTTCCCACTTTCGCATCGGCGTCCCGAAGCCCGCCCCGGCAGACGCGGTTTGCCCTACTCGAGCGACGGTCGCCGGCGATCACGTCGAAAGGCGCCGAATTCGTGCACGAATCGATGCTTCTTGGTCTCGCAGGAGGGCCGCCACTCACTCCTGCAAAAACGGCGAAGATCCGAGTTGCGCTTCCCACTTTTTCGTCGGCGTCCCGAACTACGCCCCGGCTGACGCGGTTTACCGTACTCGTGCGACGGTCGCCGGCGGGCACTTCAAAATACGCCGATTTCGTGGGCGCATTCACGCTGTTTCGCTTCCCCGGAGTGCCAACACTCACTCTGCCGAAAGCGGCGATCATCCGAGCGGCGGTTCCCACTTTTGCGTCGGCTTCGCAAACGGCGCCCCGGCAGACGCGCTCGTGCGACGTACTCGTGCGACGGTCGCCGGCGAGCACGTCGAAAGACGCCGATATCGTGCTCGAATCGACCCCGTTTCGCTTCGCCGGAGTGCTGCCAGTCACGGCGCAGAGAACGGCGAACAAGTGTTTTTTTTTTTTTTCCTAGAATTTGTGTTATAGAAGGCACATTTGATATCGGACGATAATTTTCAACTTTATCACGCGCACCGATTTTCGTGTAGAGGTTTGCAAGTTTATGGGAATTTCTCCACTTGGAATAATGCGATTTAGTAGTACTACGAGAACTTCATGGATGTACTCAAGGGTACGGGGCAAGTCAGTTACGTCAACACCTGCAGATTTTTTACACTTCAAACTGAAAATTGTTGGTTGTGAGTCCTCGTGTGATATTAAAGGCCGATTCGCTAACACATAGAACAAAGAAAGAAAGGAAGAAAAAACGCCCGCGCTCGCTCAAGAAACCTGGGTTCGCAACAAGTGGCAACAACAAGCAACCGAGCGAGTGCGCCAAAACCCGTGGCGGCCGAACAAACGCGAAGTCCCAACCGCGTCAGCCGGGGCGGCACGGGACAGGAAAAATCACTTCAGCCGGGGCGGCGGGGCACCGAATAAACCTCGTCACCTCGTCGCAGGATAAAAGAGGAAACAAAAAGTCTAAACAGCGTCTGCTGGAGCGAATGCGTAATAAAACAACAACAACAACAAAAAAAAAACACCCGCGCTCAAGAAGTCTGCAATCCTCACAAAAGGCGACTGTGACCGAGCAGCGTCAGCCGGGGCCGTGCGGAAACGGAAAAACCGCGACTACCGGGGCGTCGAGGCACCGAAAAATCCACTTCAGCCGCGGCGAAAAAAAAAACAAAAAGAAAGACGGAGGGGGGGGGGGGGAACCACGTCTGCCGGGGCGAAGGAAAAAAAAAAACGCGTCTGCCGGGGCGAGCCCGGGTGCGGCACCACCGGGAAAACTGTGGCAAACAGACATGGCGATCGAGTGAGTGGGCCGCCAGCCAGGCTCAGCCAAAAAGTGCAAAGTCCGAACTGCGTCAGCCGGGGCGGCAAAAACCGCGTCAGCCGGGGCGGCGCAAAAAACCGCGTCTGCCGGGGCGGCACGAAACCGCGTCAGCCGGGGCGGGGCGAAAACTGCGTCAGCCGGGGCGAAAAGAAAAAAAAAAAACGCGTCTGCCGGGGCAAGCCCGGGTGCGGCACCACCGGGAAAACTGTGGCAAACAGACATGGCGATCGAGTGAGTGGGCCGCCAGCCAGGCACAGCCGAAAAGTGCAAAGTCCGAACCGTGTCAGCCGGGGCGACGCAAAAACCGCGTCAGCCGGGGCGGCGCGAAAACCGCGTCAGCCGGGGCGGCACGAAACCGCGTCAGCCGGGGCGGCGCGAAAACTGCGTCAGCCGGGGCGGCGCGAAAACCTCGTCAGCCGGGGCGAGCGAAAAGGGGGGGGGGGAACCACGTCTGCCGGGGCGAAAGAAAAAAAAACGCGTCTGCCGGGGCGAGCCCGGGTGCGGCACCACCGGGAAGACTGTGGCAAACAGACATGGCGATCGAGTGAGTGGGCCGCCAGCCAGGCTCAGCCCAAAAAGTGCCAAGTCCGAACTGCGTCAGCCGGGGCGGCAAAAACCGCGTCAGCCGGGGCGGCGCGAAAACCGCGTCTGCCGGGGCGGCGCGAAAACTGCGTCTGCCGGGGCGAGCCCGGGTGCGGCACCACCGGGAAAACTGTGGCAAACAGACATGGCGATCGAGTGAGTGGGCCGCCAGCCAGGCACAGCCGAAAAGTGCTAAGTCCGAACTGCGTCTGCCGGGGCGGCACGAAACCGCGTCAGCCGGGGCGGCGCGAAAACCGCGTCTGCCGGGGCGGCACGAAACCGCGTCAGCCGGGGCGGCGCGAAAACTGCGTCAGCCGGGGCGAGCCCGGGTGCGGCACCACCGGGAAAACTGTGGCAAACAGACATGGCGATCGAGTGAGTGGGCCGCCAGCCAGGCACAGCCGAAAAGTGCTAAGTCCGAACTGCGTCTGCCGGGGCGGCACGAAACCGCGTCAGCCGGGGCGGCGCGAAAACCGCGTCTGCCGGGGCGGCACGAAACCGCGTCAGCCGGGGCGGCGCGAAAACTGCGTCAGCCGGGGCGAGCCCGGGTGCGGCACCACCGGGAAAACTGTGGCAAACAGACATGGCGATCGAGTGAGTGGGCCGCCAGCCAGGCACAGCCGAAAAGTGCTAAGTCCGAACTGCGTCAGCCGGGGCGGCAAAAACCGCGTCAGCCGGGGCGGCGCAAAAAACCGCGTCTGCCGGGGCGGCACGAAACCGCGTCAGCCGGGGCGGCGCGAAAACTGCGTCAGCCGGGGCGAAAGAAAAAAAAAAAAACGCGTCTGCCGGGGCGAGCCCGGGTGCGGCACCACCGGGAAAACTGTGGCAAACAGACATGGCGATCGAGTGAGTGGGCCGCCAGCCAGGCACAGCCGAAAAGTGCTAAGTCCGAACTGCGTCTGCCGGGGCGGCACGAAACCGCGTCAGCCGGGGCGGCGCGAAAACCGCGTCTGCCGGGGCGGCACGAAACCGCGTCAGCCGGGGCGGCGCGAAAACTGCGTCAGCCGGGGCGAGCCCGGGTGCGGCACCACCGGGAAAACTGTGGCAAACAGACATGGCGATCGAGTGAGTGGGCCGCCAGCCAGGCACAGCCGAAAAGTGCTAAGTCCGAACTGCGTCTGCCGGGGCGGCACGAAACCGCGTCAGCCGGGGCGGCGCGAAAACCGCGTCTGCCGGGGCGGCACGAAACCGCGTCAGCCGGGGCGGCGCGAAAACTGCGTCAGCCGGGGCGAGCCCGGGTGCGGCACCACCGGGAAAACTGTGGCAAACAGACATGGCGATCGAGTGAGTGGGCCGCCAGCCAGGCACAGCCGAAAAGTGCAAAGTCCGAACCGTGTCAGGCGGGGCGACGCAAAAACCGCGTCAGCCGGGGCGGCGCGAAAACCGCGTCAGCCGGGGCGGCACGAAACCGCGTCAGCCGGGGCGGCGCGAAAACTGCGTCAGCCGGGGCGGCGCGAAAACCTCGTCAGCCGGGGCGAGCGAAAAGGGGGGGGGGGGGGAACCACGTCTGCCGGGGCGAAAGAAAAAAAAAACGCGTCTGCCGGGGCGAGCCCGGGTGCGGCACCACCGGGAAGACTGTGGCAAACAGACATGGCGATCGAGTGAGTGGGCCGCCAGCCAGGCTCAGCCCAAAAAGTGCCAAGTCCGAACTGCGTCAGCCGGGGCGGCAAAAACCGCGTCAGCCGGGGCGGCGCGAAAACCGCGTCTGCCGGGGCGGCGCGAAAACTGCGTCAGCCGGGGCGAGCCCGGGTGCGGCACCACCGGGAAAACTGTGGCTAACAGACATGGCGATCGAGTGAGTGGGCCACCAGCCAGGCTCAGCCAAAAAGTGCCAAGTCCGAACTGCGTCAGCCGGGGCGGCAAAAACCGCGTCAGCCGGGGCGGTGCAAAAAAACCGCGTCTGCCGGGGCGGCACGAAACCGCGTCAGCCGGGGTGGCGCGAAAACTGCGTCAGCCGGGGCGAAAGAAAAAAAAAAACGCGTCTGCCGGGGCGAGCCCGGGTGCGGCACCACCGGGAAAACTGTGGCAAACAGACATGGCGATCGAGTGAGTGGGCCGCCAGCCAGGCACAGCCGAAAAGTGCTAAGTCCGAACTGCGTCTGCCGGGGCGGCACGAAACCGCGTCAGCCGGGGCGGCGCGAAAACCGCGTCTGCCGGGGCGGCACGAAACCGCGTCAGCCGGGGCGGCGCCAAAACTGCGTCAGCCGGGGCGAGCCCGGGTGCGGCACCACCGGGAAAACTGTGGCAAACAGACATGGCGATCGAGTGAGTGGGCCGCCAGCCAGGCACAGCCGAAAAGTGCTAAGTCCGAACTGCGTCTGCCGGGGCGGCACGAAACCGCGTCAGCCGGGGCGGCGCGAAAACCGCGTCTGCCGGGGCGGCACGAAACCGCGTCAGCCGGGGCGGCGCGAAAACTGCGTCAGCCGGGGCGAGCCCGGGTGCGGCACCACCGGGAAAACTGTGGCAAACAGACATGGCGATCGAGTGAGTGGGCCGCCAGCCAGGCACAGCCGAAAAGTGCTAAGTCCGAACTGCGTCAGCCGGGGCGGCAAAAACCGCGTCAGCCGGGGCGGCGCAAAAAACCGCGTCTGCCGGGGCGGCACGAAACCGCGTCAGCCGGGGCGGCGCGAAAACTGCGTCAGCCGGGGCGAAAGAAAAAAAAAAACGCGTCTGCCGGGGCGAGCCCGGGTGCGGCACCACCGGGAAAACTGTGGCAAACAGACATGGCGATCGAGTGAGTGGGCCGCCAGCCAGGCACAGCCGAAAAGTGCTAAGTCCGAACTGCGTCTGCCGGGGCGGCACGAAACCGCGTCAGCCGGGGCGGCGCGAAAACCGCGTCTGCCGGGGCGGCACGAAACCGCGTCA
>NW_027465195.1:0-15000 GCF_043290135.1 Rhipicephalus microplus | reverse complement strand
ATTGTCGTTATCGACAGGGAGCATAGCGTCGAGTGTTGTAGTCACCATACGGCCATAGACCAGCTCAAATGGAGGAATGCGGGTGGTCTCCTGTACTGCCGTATTGTAGGCGAACGTTGCATAAGGTAGGATTTCGTCCCACGTCTTATGCTCTATGTCCACGTACATCGACAACATATCCGCTATGGTGCGGTTTAGGCGTTCCGTCAACCCGTTCGTTTGGGGATGATACGCAGTACTTTTTCTATGAGTGGTATTAGTCATATTCATCAGGCACTGCATCAACTCCGATGTGAATGCTGTTCCGCGATCGGTGATAACTACCATCGGGGCGCCATGTCGCAGAACTATGTTGTGAACGAAGAACTTGGCAACTTCCGCAGCCGTTCCTCGTTCCAGGCAGCCAGTTTCTGCGTACCGCGTTAAATAGTCGGTTGCGACAATAATCCACCTCTTTCCTGAGGATGACATTGGAAACGGCCCGAGAAGATCCATTCCAATTTGCTGAAAAGGAGTCTCAGGTGGGTCTATGGGCTGGAGCAGGCCGGCAGTTTTCAGAGGTGGTGTTTTGCGCCTTTGACATTCGCGGCATGTCTTCACATAATGCTGTACCGATGCTAACAGCTTGGGCCAGTAATATTTCAGATGAATTCTGGCGAATGTCCGGCTGACACCTAAGTGACCCGAGCACGGTTCATCATGGCAAGCTTGTAATATTTCACGTCTCATGACTTGCGGCACAACGAGTAAGAACTTTTCTTTGTTGCTTCTGAAGTTCCTTTTGTAGAGTACATTATCACGGAGGCAGAACGACGATAATGTTCTCCTAAATACACGTGGAACTTGGGAGTCGTGCCCTTCGAGGAATTTTATCAATGGGAGCAGTTCTGTGTCGGATCGTTGCTGCTCGGCGATATCTGAAGCCTTCACAACACAAAGGAACGGAAAGTCGTCCTCTTCCGAAGAGGTAGAGTCCAGTGGCGAGCGTGATAAGCAATCAGCATCGCTGTGTTTTCTTCCCGACCTATATACAACTGTAATATCGTATTCTTGGAGCCTGAGGCTCCATCTCGCAAGTCGTCCCGACGGGTCTTTTAAGCTCGCCAGCCAGCAAAGTGAATGGTGGTCGCTGACGGCGCGGAACGGCCTGCCGTAGAGATATGGCCTGAACTTGCTAATCGCCCATATAACTGCCAAGCACTCTTTTTCCGTTGCAGAATAGTTCTTTTCAGCTTTTGACAGGGTGCGACTGGCATAGGCTATGACTTTCTCTTCTCCATTTTGCCATTGAGCTAATACCGCGCCGAGACCAAGATTACTTGCGTCTGTATGGACTTCCGTGTCCGCAGTTTCATCAAAATGTGCGAGGATCGGTGGGGCTTGTAAACGGTTCTTTAGTTCCTCGAAAGCTCTCTCTTGTTCCTTATGCCAAACGAATGATTCTTCCTCTTTTGTGAGTCTGGTCAGAGGTTCAGCAATTTTCGAGAAATTTTCTATAAATCGTCTGTAGTAAGCGCACAAGCCCAGAAATCGACGCACCTCCTTCTTGTCTCTCGGCTTGGGGAATCGCGCAACGGCCGCAGTTTTGTCCGGATCCGGGCCAACACCTTCAGCGCTGATCACATGACCGAGAAAACGAAGCTTTTCATATCCAAACTGACACTTTTCCGGTTTAATAGTCAAGCCGGCCGACTGGATGGCGTGAAGCACTGAACGTAGTCGTTCTATATGCTGTTCAAAGGTTGCAGAAAATACCACAACATCGTCCAAGTATACTAAACATGACTGCCATTTGAGACCCGATAGAACACTGTCCATCATGCGCTGGAATGTCGCCGGCGCACAACAAAGGCCGAATGGGAGTGCTTTAAATTCGTACAAGCCGTCCGGAGTTACGAAAGCCGTCTTTTCGCGGTCTCTTTCATCCACTTCAATTTGCCAATACCCGCTTTTTAAATCTAATGACGAGAAATATCTGGCATGCCGTAGGCGATCTAATGTATCATCGATACGTGGCAAGGGGTATACGTCGCGCTTGGTCACGCTGTTCAGTTTCCGGTAGTCAACGCAGAATCTCAACGTGTTGTCCTTTTTCCTCACAAGCACTACTGGCGATGCCCACGGACTGTTGGATGGTTGGATGACATCATCCTCCAGCATCTCTTGCACTTGACCCTTTATGACCTCTCGTTCTTTGGGTGAAACTCTGTACGGGTTTTGATGAACAGGTCTTGTTTGCTCGTCAGTTATTATTCGGTGTTTAACGATCTGCGTGCGACGTACTTTTGACGAGGTGGAGAAACACTCTGAGAAGTCTCTTATGAGGTCCTGTATGATTTGCCTTTCGCCTGATGATAGACTTCTATTTATTGAAACCGCAGCTCCGACATCATCCGTACTTCCCGAAGCAGGTGGTGCTGACGTGAGGCCACACAAATCTGTCGCTGCAGTAAAGCTGTGCAGAAAGGCAATGGCAGTGTCTTTTGCAACATGCTGTATTGCATTTCCGAAGTTTGTGAGCAACACACTGGCGCACCCATCACGTAATTGAATGATGCCCCGGGCTACACAAATACCTTTCTTTAGTAGCAGCTCGACGTTGCTATCCGCTATGCCTTCGGAATCGGCAAATGTGTCATTTCTGACGCCAACCAGCACGCTGCATCGTGGTGGCACGGTTATGTCTTCGTCGATAACCCGCAATGCAGTGCTCTCTACCTCCTTCTCGTCTATGGCCAGCTTCGTCGAGAAGGAAACGCTAGAATTTTGTAGGTTGATTATGGCACCGTTCGCTAGCAAGAAATCCATCCCGAGAATTACGTCCCTTGAGCATTCCGGAAGCACAATAAACTCAGCCACGTAAGTAGCACCCTGAATTCCTATTCTCGCGGTACATCTTCCCACTGGTGTTATCCTGTGGTCCCCAGCCGTTCTTATTTGTGGACCACTCCACGGCGTCAAAACTTTCTTGAGATCCCTCGCGAACGCGTAGCTGACGACTGAATAATCCGCACCGGTATCGACTAAAACGCTCAATTCCCGCTCGTCCACCGTAACGCGCAAGTCCGAAGAAATTGATTCCTTACTTATCTTAGCCGTTCTTTTCTGCCTGTCGCTGCTACCCTCGGGTCTTGACGGAGGATCTTCGCCTTGTCGAACAACAGCGGCCTTGCCTCCACAGGTCGCTGGACTTAGTTTTCCTGCCGCGGGCTCGTTGAACGTCTTGGTGGACCTGAGAATGGGGAACTTGGACGCCGGGGGCTCGGTGATCGGTAACGTTTCGGCGCCGGTGACCTTGGCTGGTGCTGAAAACTAGCAGATGGGAGTTGCTGCCTTGACAGGTAATCTTCTATCTCCATGGGTCTTTCACCATTACGCGGGCATGGTGCGTTCACAGAAAACCCCCGCAGGCCGGCCCTCCGGTATGGGCACGTTCTGTAAAGATGTCCAGCCTCTCCGCAATGAAAGCAAAGCGGCGTCCAGTCGGGTGTGCGCCACACGTCGCTTTTTCGTGGTCTCAGCTCTCCGAGAAAGGGCGAGCCATGCGAAGCCGACGGGCGTGTACTGGGGGCTACGAAAGAAGCATTGTGCACGGCAGGCTGGCGTAGAGCGTCCGCGTACGTTGGCATGCGACGTGTCTGCAGTGGTTGTTCCAGTCGAACAGGTTGCGGCTCAGGTTCCGGCTGAAGGATGGCGTGCCGGACTTCGTCACGAATGACGGCGGCGAGGGTCGAGACTGTTGGCATCACTTGTGGCTGCATCAACTTCTGAATCTCTTCCCTTACAATGGATCGCACCAGTTCTCTTAGCGTTTCACTGTTGTTACTTTGGCCTGCCGATAGGACGTCCACTGGTGCGCTACTGGCGTCTCGGTTGTAATGACGGGCACGCTGCTGTAGCGCCTTCTCTATGGTTGTTGCTTCGGTGCGGAACTCGGCAACCGTGCGTGGTGGATTGCGAACTAACCCAGCAAACAAGTCCTGCTTGACTCCACGCATTAGGTGGCGCAGTTTCTTCTCTTCCGTCATGTTCGGATCAGCGCGTTTGAAGAGCCGGCACATGTCTTCGACATACATGCTGACACTCTCATTCGTGCGTTGACTCCTGGACTGGAGAGCGTTCTCTGCCTTCTCTCGGCGGTCGCTGCTGGCATACGCAGCGAGCAAGTGTTGTCGAAAATCTTCCCATGTTGTTATCACCGCTTCGTGATTTTCGAACCACACCTTCGCTGAATCCTGCAACGCAAAGTACACGCGTCCAAGTTTCCTTGTCTCATCCCAGGCATTGGTCCTTGCGACTCGCTCGAAATGTTCCAGCCAGTCTTCTACATCTTCGTGCGAGTCACCGTGGAAGGGCTCAGGCAGGCACGGTGGTGACACGATGAGCTCGGATGTAGAACCTGCGGTGGCCATCGTTGTGGGGTCGTTTGTAAAAGCTGCTTGCGTTGCTGGAGCAGTGGTGAGCGGTCCGAATTCAGGCGGGTCTCCTCGAAGACGACGGCTCGAACGCTGGTGTACAGGAGTCAATTCGCCAGGTTCCAGTCGTTGAGGGTCGGGGCTCCGCTCTCTTGCGCCTGAGGGACTTCCAATCATACCCCCGCACCTCCACCAGAATGTCACGTATTGCAAGAGGGTGACACAAACAATAGCTTTATTAAAGGGCGAACTTGTGCCCAGAAAAATAGGTAAATAACTGAGTCCGCTAAAGCGTTCCACACTAGCGTCTCTCTCGAACACCTTTTTTCACAACCCGTCGATCAGGCCACCGTCGCGAGCCCAAGCACGAGGAGCAATGACTCGCGTTGCTACAGCGCGCGCAGGTGCGCTACGTTGTAGACGCTTGCATAGCGTCTCGCTGGTTCTCCTGGTAGTTGTAGACGCTTGCATAGCGTCGCGCTGGTTCTCCTGGTAGAAGGCAGTCTCTGCGGCAATATGCTTAAATTCAGCGGGTTGTCTCGCCTGATCTGAGGTCGACAGCGGATACATTCGCTTCCATCAACTTCCTGCACGACCGCGTGCGCTCGCCCTACCAAGTGCGCCCGCAACCCTGTACAGGGCCACTTCTTCACAAGGCTGGCAATCGGCTTCCCCGCTGCACGCGTGCGGCGCACAACCGGTGTGACGTGGAAGTGACGGGACACGTTCGTAAACCCATCGCGAACCGAGTACGACGCCCTACCAAGTGCGCCCGCAACCCTGTACAGGGTCACATCTTCACAAGGCTGGCAAGCGGCATTCCGCTGCGCGCGTGCGTCGTCCGAGCAGTTGCGTGATAAACGACCGTGTCGAAAGCCCAAACACCGCCGAGGCCAGTCGCCGCCGCCGCAAGGGCAGCCACGCAGCCTGGCGAGAGGCATCGTCTCGTGTAGCGTCGCCCCCGCCCCAACTGGAGTGGCCCAGTTTTTTGAACGGGACGGGAACTGCGAAGCACTTAGACCGACGGCGGACTACGACGAGAACGCCTTAAGCTTCGCCAACGTTTCGCCAACTCGTGCGGGAGACTTTTTCCGCTTCGCGGCAAGTCGTCGCGCCGTGCTCTCCGCATCAACCGCGTACGCAGCGAACCGCAAACGTCGGGCGCAGCCTCCTCACCTCCCTGCGCTTTGCGCGCGAACGTTCCCTGTTCGCGCGGCAAAGCCTGGAGGAGGCACGGCCCCGCAGCGTGTTCGAGCGCCCGGTCTACGGGACACCCTGCTTACTTCGAGGGCAACAAGCGCAACGCAAGGCTGCGATCTCGCGCACTTTGCGCACGGCTGGAGAAGCTTTGCTGGCCGGCTTTCGCTCCTCGTGTTTACCGTGCGTTAAAGTTGCGCGTCCGTGGCTCTCGCAGCTCTTGCGCGCCCGGTCGCAGAGAGGAGTACGCAACCTCGACCGCACTTTCCCTGCAGGCTTCCTTCCGACTCGAAGTCCTGCGGCGGTCTCAACGAGGTGCCACATCCTCAATGCAGTCGGTCGCCCCCGTTTCGGTTGGGCTCTGGCACGACGGTCGCCACCGTCTCGCCCTTGAGTGGCCGCTGTTGGCGCTCGCTGTGAGGTGTTCAGCGTGCTGTCCGTGTTGCCGACGCGGTCAAAACGAGTCGACGGCTCACGTTCCCTTGTGCGCCGAAGGCTCTCTTGATATGTGATCCGACCCTCAGACAGACGAAGCCAAGGGAAGACCCAAGGCCGCAATGTGCGTTCAAAGAATCAGTGCTCAGTGTGTCCTGCAATTCACACCAAGTCTCGCAGCTGGCTGCGTTCTTCATCGACCCGAGAACCGAGTGATCCACCGCTTAGAGTCGTGAAAAAGTGTTTGTTCAATTCCGTACAGTCAAAACCAAACGTTTCTGGCACTCGGCCAAACAGTGGCCAAGAAGGGCGCTTTTCAGCGCACGCTTGGACTCCAAAACTCTGCCGCGCCTTTTTCGGCTGCCGCAAATCGAGCAAACGGTGTGTTTCGGACGGCGTTTCGCTTTCGCTACTTGCGAGTGCTTTCGTGGTCCACCCCTCTATAAATACTCGGGAGGCGTCGAAGCCGGTTCTCCAAGCCGGACCCGTAGGTATCGTTGTGTGCTCGCTCTCATTGGCCCGCCTAACCAGAAAATGCCTGCGGTACACCCATTTGGATAAGAGTGCACGCAGATGCGGGCCTCGACGGCTACACATTTCCTCGGGCGGCCGCCTCCCGGCCTCCGTGGAGCGCGGGATGCACGGTCCCATCGACAAGCCTCTCCCGTTTTTACCGTGGCGTCGCGGTTCACCACGGCAGGCGGGTCGGTCTCCTCCGCATAAAAAGGGGGACCCCCGCTTTTTGTTCCACGAAATCGCACAAGCTTTTTTCGCATCCACGGTTTGCCACCGCACACCAAAATGCCGATCCGGCTGCCTACTTTAGCCAACAGGTGGAGCCAGGCGCGCCGTACTTGCGCGGCACTTCCCACGTCCACCGAAGTCGGTGCCAAGGACCACTTTCGGCGCCGGAGCCGCGTACGAGCCTACTCGAGGCGGAAGAACGAAGCCAGCAAGGGCCTGGCCGCAAGTGCGTTCAATTGTCGGGACGTCCAAGTCCCTCGTTCTTCCGTGCTTCCTCTTTCGGCAAGTCGTTGCGGCACCTTCCCAAAGCGCGCAGACCCGCTAATCGCGACGAGCGCGACGTGGCCGTGCCGCCTTTCCCTCGGCAGCAAGCAAAACGCCTGGCAACGTCGACGCTCCCCTAACCGCGATCTCGCACCGTGTTTCGTGTGGCGAATTCAAAAGCCGGCCGGCGCTGCTGCAACCATTACGGTCGGTACGCATACGCCGCGGAGGGCGGGACGGTCATCGGAGCGTGCGGTTCCTCCATCGAGTACTGCGCACCTCGGCCGTCGCATCGCCGTGCCATGACCGGCCGCGCGTCAACGCGAACCGGTGCCAGCGAGATCCCTCGCCTGCAAGAACCGACCGGCAGCCTCCGTCACCCGAGGACGCGGAGGCGCTTGCCGCGGACGGCGGGACGGTATGCACTGGTGCACAGCGGACCCGTCACATCGCCAGTTCCTTGACCGACCGCCGACGCTTGTGCCGTTCCTCTCGTACTTGGCAGTCGCCGCGCGATTGTCGGGTCTCGTTCTTGCACGCTCGAACGGTCGGGAGGGCACTCGGCTGGCGTTTCGGGAACGCGCAGCCTCGCCTTCTACCGACGTAACCACGACTCGCCGTTCGCGCTCCGCCGCTCCTGTTTACAGTACTAGGCGGTCCCGCAGCGGTCGGGTCGCGCATTTCGAGCGCTTCGAGCCACGGTGCAGTGGCGGGTCGAAAGCCGACCTATGAGTGCGTTGCGCCGTTTGTACCCGCGTCCGCCACCTGGCCGACCGTCCAAGGTCGCGGTGTTGGCGTCCGCTGGGCGCAACAATTTGTCACGGGGTGCCGCTCCACATTCAGGCAGCCCCGTGGGGAAAAGCCGACCCCGCGTCCAAACGGGGTCAGCGGCAGAAAGTGTCGGGCGCAGACGCAGCTGAGGCGCTCACCCTTCACAATCCGTTAATGATCCTTCCGCAGGTTCACCTACGGAAACCTTGTTACGACTTTTACTTCCTCTAAATGATCAAGTTTGGTCATCTTTCCAACAGACCGGCGCAACCGAAAGGCCGCGCCGGACATCGGTCCGAAGACCTCACTAAATCATTCAATCGGTAGTAGCGACGGGCGGTGTGTACAAAGGGCAGGGACGTAATCAACGCGAGCTTATGACTCGCGCTTACTGGGAATTCCTCGTTCAAGGGGAACAATTGCAAGCCCCTATCCCAATCACGAAAGAAGTTCCACGGGTTACCCAGTCTTTTCAGACAGGGATAAAGACACGCTGCTTCCTTCAGTGTAGCGCGCGTGCGGCCCCGGACATCTAAGGGCATCACAGACCTGTTATTGCTCTGTTTCGTGCGGCTAGGAGCCGCTTGTCCCTCTAAGAAGGTTGTAAGGTGCTGGGAACCCCGCACCTATTTAATAGGCTAGAGTCTCGTTCGTTATCGGAATTAACCAGACAAATCGCTCCACCAACTAAGAACGGCCATGCACCACCATCCACCGAATCAAGAAAGAGCTCTCAATCTGTCAATCCTCCCAGTGTCCGGGCCGGGTAAGTTTTCCCGTGTTGAGTCAAATTAAGCCGCAGGCTCCACTCCTGGTGGTGCCCTTCCGTCAATTCCTTTAAGTTTCAGCTTTGCAACCATACTTCCCCCGGAACCCAAATACTTTGGTTTCCCGGAAGCTGCCCGCCGAGTCATTTGAGTAACTCAGGCGGATCGCTGGTTGGCATCGTTTATGGTCAGAACTAGGGCGGTATCTGATCGCCTTCGAACCTCTGACTTTCGTTCTTGATCAATGAAAACATTCTTGGCAAATGCTTTCGCAGTAGTTCGTCTTGCGACGGTCCAAGAATTTCACCTCTAGCGCCGCAATACGAATGCCCCCGTCCGTCCCTCTTAATCATTACCTCGTATTCCAAAAACCAACAGAACAGAAACGAGGTCTTGTTCTATTATTCCATGCAAGTTTATTCAGGCGACTCGCCTGCGTTGAGCACTCTAATTTTTTCAAAGTAAAAGCACCGGCCATCTCGAGGCACACAATGAAGTGCACCAAGAAAGAACCGGCATGATGTTCAGTCCGAGCCGTCGCATCGGGTAGATGCACTACTCGTCTGGAACTGAGATCCAACTACGAGCTTTTTAACCGCAGCAGCTTTAGTATACGCTATTGGAGCTGGAATTACCGCGGCTGCTGGCACCAGACTTGCCCTCCAATTGATCCTCGTTAAAGGATTTAGAGTGTACTCATTTCAATTACGGGGCCTCAAAAGAGTCCCGTATTGTTATTTTTCGTCACTACCTCCCCGTGCCGGGAGTGGGTAATTTGCGCGCCTGCTGCCTTCCTTGGATGTGGTAGCCGTTTCTCAGGCTCCCTCTCCGGAATCGAACCCTGATTCTCCGTTACCCGTAACAACCATGGTAAGCAAGTAACCTACCATCGAAAGTTGATAAGGCAGACACTTGAAAGAAACGTCGCCGGCTCGTGGCCATGCGATCAGCACAAAGTTATCCAGAGTCACCACACAATACGGGCCGAAACCCGATCGATCTTGGTCTAATAAAAGCACCCGTTACCCAAAGGGCTCCAGGCTCACTGCATGTATTAGCTCTAGAATTGCCACAGTTATCCAAGTAGGAAGAAACGATCTAAGGAACCATAACTGATTTAATGAGCCATTCGCGGTTTCGCCTTATTTCGGCATGTACTTAGACATGCATGGCTTAATCTTTGAGACAAGCATATGATTACTGGCAGGATCAACCAGGTAATCGTTCGACTGCGCGTCCGTCCTCGCCTTCGGCGGGCCGGACGCAGTCTGTGTGCGGCGGAGGCCACCTTCAGGCGCCCCAACACGCTTATTTTGCACTCCGAGATGACGGCGTTCGAGCTCGCTACGGCACAACCTTCCCGAAAGACGAGTGGGAGCCGTGCGGCAAGAAGCACGTTCATGCTCGCTCTTTTTCGTTGCATCGACTCGGTCGCGCCGTGCGGGTTGCCCAAGCCCGCTGCACTGTCGGTGGACCGGCCGGAACTAGCAACGGAGCCGAGACTGCAAAGCCGCCAGACGACGGGTCACGCCCGCGTCTTCGGCGCTTTCGCATCTGAATCGCCCGAGGACGACACGGAACACACCTCGATATCGTGGTAAAACGGCACCGTCCGACAACCAGCCCCTAACGCATCAAGCGGATGAGGCTGCAGACGACTGCCGTGGATTCCCCTGGAGCAGACCCGAGGACACGCTTGACGAGGCCGAAGCCCGCCGCATATCAGACACCCGGTCGCTTTCGCGTACGCCGCTCACGAGAACCCCCACATAATAGCAGCGATAAGTACCCAGACCTCCTTGGGCACTAATACGAGCGTACTCGAGAAAATTTCACCGCGGGTGTGCCCCGAAACGTGTGGCACGTTGAGCGTGCCACAAGTCTACGTCGCTCTCAAACCCGCCGAGGTCGTAGAATTTGCGACCCTACTCACGAAATTCCCACCGAGGATACGGCCGCAAACGTACCGCACCTTGGGTAGGCCACGAGTTTGTGCAACACTACGCTGACGGCACAGCACCGAGGTCGTGCGCGCACGCACGGGAAAATTCCGCCGCGGTTTCTGCCGAAAACGTGAGGCACCACGACTCTCCGCAAGTTCGCGTCGACTGCGAAAGACCGAAGTCGTGAACGACGTGTCCGCTACTCGCCGCCGACACGCTGGACACCAAACGTACAACGACTCGACGGCGTCGTAGAGGCCCACGACGCGGTTTTCCTTAACGACGTCTCGGCGTGGCACCGACAGGTTAGAACGGCCGACCAACGTTCCCTGTCCGCCGTTCGGCTCAGTCGAAGGGCTCGGCGACTTCGGCAACGCTGCGAAGCCGCACGGTGACGCACGCCATGTCCCCATTTTTTTTTTTTTTCTTTCTGCGTCTGCCGGGGTGCCCCTATAATAGCAGCGATAAGCACCCAGACCGCCGTGGGTCGCTCGCCCCGGCTGACGTGGTTTTTCGTACTCCTGCGGCGGTCGCCGTCAAGCACGTCCAAATACGCTACTTTCGTGGGCGCATTCACGCTCTTTCGCTTCGCCGGAGTGCCAGCACTCACTCTGCCAAAAACGGCGAACATCCGAGCGGCGGTTCCCACTTTTGCGTCGGCGTCGCAAACCCCGCCCCGGCAGACGAGGTTTGCCGTACTCGTGCGACGGTGGCCGGCGGGCACGTCGAAAGACGCCGATATCGTGCGCGAATTGGCGCACCTTGGCTTCACCGGAGTGCCGCCACTGACTCCTCCAAAAACGGCGAAGATCCGAGCGGCGCTTCCCACTTTCGCATCGGCGTCCCGAACTCCGCCCCGGCTGACGCGGTTTACCGTACTCGTGCGACGGTCGCCGGCGAGCACGTGGAAAGACGCCGATATCGTGCCCGAATCGGCTCCGTTCGGCTTCGCCGGAGTGCCAGCACTGGCTCGGCGAAAGACGACGAACATCCGAGCGACGGTTCTCACTATTGCGTACGCGTCGCAAACCCCGCCCCGGCAGACGCACTTTGCCGTACTCGTGCGACGGTCGCCGGCGAGCACGTAGAAAGACGCCGATATCGTGCCGGAATCGGCCCCGTTTGGCTTCGCCGGAGTGCCAGCACTCACTCGGCCACAAACGGCGAACATCCGAGCGGCGGTTCCCACTTAGCCGTCGGCGTCCCGAACTCCGCCCCGGCAGACGCGGTTGCCGAGCTCGTGCGACTAGCGACCGCGAAGCCGTCTCGCGACGCCGCTTTCGTGCGCGGCTCCCACTGCGACCTGGGTCACCCGAGGTCGACGAGCAAGAAAGAATGTCGAAAAAAAATTTTTTTTTTTTTTGCGTCTGCCGGGGTGCCCCTATAATAGCAGCGATAAGCACCCAGACCGCCATGGGTCGCTCGCCCCGGCTGACGTGGTTTTTCGTTTTCCTGCGGTGGTCGTCGTCAAGCACGTCCAAACACGCCACTTTCGTGGGCGCATTCGCGCTCTTTCGCTTCGCCGGAGTGCCAGCACTCACTCTGCCAAAAACGGCGAACATCCTAGTGGCGGTTCCCACTTTTGCGTCGGCGTCGCCAACCCCGCCCCGGCATACGCGGTTTGCCGTACTCGTGCGGCGGTGGCCGGCGGGCACGTCGAAAGACACCGATATCGTGCGCGAGTCGATGCTTCTTGGTCTCGCAGGAGGGCCGCCACTCACTCCTGCAAAAACGGCGAAGATCCGAGCGGCGCTTCCCACTTTTTCGTCGGCATCGCAAACCTCGCCCCGGCAGACGCGCTTTGCCGTACTCGTGCGACGGTCGCCGGCGAGCACGTCGAAATACGCCGATATCGTGCCCGAATCGGCCCCGTTTCGCTTCGCCGGAGTGCCAGCACTCACTCGGCCAAAAACGGCGAACATCCGAGCAGCGGTACCCACTTAGCCGTCGGCATCCCGAACTCCGCGCCGGCTGACGCGGTTGCCGAGCTCGTGCGACTAGCGACCGCGAACGCGTCTCGCGACGCCGCTTTCGTGCGCGGCTCCCATTGCGACCTGGGTTACCCGAGCTCGACCAGCAAAAAAGAAGGTCGAAAAAAAATTTTTTTTTTCTGCGTCTGCCGGGGTGCCCCTATAATAGCAGCGATAAGCACCCAGACCGCCGTGGGTCGCTCGCCCCGGCTGACGTGGTTTTTCGTACTCCTGCAGCGGTCGCCGTCAAGCACGTCCAAATACGCCACTTTCGTGGGCGCTTTCGCGCTCTTTCGCGTCGCCGGTGTGCCAGCACTCACTCTGCCAAAAACGGCGAACATCCTAGTGGCGGTTCCCACTTTTGCGTCGGCGTCGCCAACCCCGCCCCGGCATACGCGGTTTGCCGTACTCGTGCGGCGGTGGCCGGCGGGCACGTCGAAAGACACCGATATCGTGCGCGAGTCGATGCTTCTTGGTCTCGCAGGAGGGCCGCCACTCACTCCTGCAAAAACGGCGAAGATCCGAGCGGCGCTTCCCACTTTTTCGTCGGCATCGCAAACCTCGCCCCGGCAGACGCGCTTTGCCGTACTCGTGCGACGGTCGCCGGCGAGCACGTCGAAATACGCCGATATCGTGCCCGAATCGGCCCCGTTTCGCTTCGCCGGAGTGCCAGCACTCACTCGGCCAAAAACGGCGAACATCCGAGCAGCGGTACCCACTTAGCCGTCGGCATCCCGAACTCCGCGCCGGCTGACGCGGTTGCCGAGCTCGTGCGACTAGCGACCGCGAACGCGTCTCGCGACGCCGCTTTCGTGCGCGGCTCCCATTGCGACCTGGGTTACCCGAGCTCGACCAGCAAAAAAGAAGGTCGAAAAAAAATTTTTTTTTTCTGCGTCTGCCGGGGTGCCCCTATAATAGCAGCGATAAGCACCCAGACCGCCGTGGGTCGCTCGCCCAGGCTGACGTGGTTTTTCGTACTCCTGCAGCGGTCGCCGTCAAGCACGTCCAAATACGCCACTTTCGTGGGCGCTTTCGCGCTCTTTCGCGTCGCCGGTGTGCCAGCACTCACTCTGCCAAAAACGGCCAACATCCGAGCGGCGGTTCCCACTTTTGCGTCGGCGTCGTAAACCCCGCCCCGGCAGACGCGGTTTGCCCTACTCGTTCGACGGTCGCCGGCGAGCGCGTCGAAAGACGCCGATATCGTGCGCTAATTGGCGCTCCTTGGCTTCTCCGGAGTGCCGCCACTCACTCCTCCAAAAACGGCGAAGATCCGAGCGGCGTTCTCCACTTTCGCATCGGCGTCCCGAACTCCGCCCGGGCTGACGCGGTTTACCGTACTCGTGCGACGGTCGCCGCCGGGCACGTCGAAAGACGCCGATATCGTGCCGTAATCGGCCCCGTTTGGCTTCGCCCGAGTGCCAGCACTCACTCGGCCAAAAACGGCGAACATCCGAGCAGCGTTTCCCACTTTCGCATCGGCGTCCCGAAGCCCGCCCCGGCAGACGCGGTTTGCCCTACTCGAGCGACGGTCGCCGGCGATCACGTCGAAAGGCGCCGAATTCGTGCACGAATCGATGCTTCTTGGTCTCGCAGGAGGGCCGCCACTCACTCCTGCAAAAACGGCGAAGATCCGAGTTGCGCTTCCCACTTTTTCGTCGGCGTCCCGAACTACGCCCCGGCTGACGCGGTTTACCGTACTCGTGCGACGGTCGCCGGCGGGCACTTCAAAATACGCCGATTTCGTGGGCGCATTCACGCTGTTTCGCTTCCCCGGAGTGCCAACACTCACTCTGCCGAAAGCGGCGATCATCCGAGCGGCGGTTCCCACTTTTGCGTCGGCTTCGCAAACGGCGCCCCGGCAGACGCGCTCGTGCGACGTACTCGTGCGACGGTCGCCGGCGAGCACGTCGAAAGACGCCGATATCGTGCTCGAATCGACCCCGTTTCGCTTCGCCGGAGTGCTGCCAGTCACGGCGCAGAGAACGGCGAACAAGTGTTTTTTTTTTTTTTTCCTAGAATTTGTGTTATAGAAGGCACATTTGATATCGGACGATAATTTTCAACTTTATCACGCGCACCGATTTTCGTGTAGAGGTTTGCAAGTTTATGGGAATTTCTCCACTTGGAATAATGCGATTTAGTAGTACTACGAGAACTTCATGGATGTACTCAAGGGTACGGGGCAAGTCAGTTACGTCAACACCTGCAGATTTTTTACACTTCAAACTGAAAATTGTTGGTTGTGAGTCCTCGTGTGATATTAAAGGCCGATTCGCTAACACATAGAACAAAGAAAGAAAGGAAGAAAAAACGCCCGCGCTCGCTCAAGAAACCTGGGTTCGCAACAAGTGGCAACAACAAGCAACCGAGCGAGTGCGCCAAAACCCGTGGCGGCCGAACAAACGCGAAGTCCCAACCGCGTCAGCCGGGGCGGCACGGGACAGGAAAAATCACTTCAGCCGGGGCGGCGGGGCACCGAATAAACCTCGTCACC